>NW_006921955.1:588306-604459 GCF_000298275.1 Orycteropus afer afer | reverse complement strand
TGGCCCCTAGCTGCCCTTCAGGTCTGTAATTGAACCCACACCTGTGGTTTCCAGCCATACAGAAGACAGGCATATGAGTTGAACATTTACCTGAAGTAGATACACTCCTTGGAGAGAACAATCATTGAGAAAGTAGGGCTGCCTGTACACAGGGAGACAGCTTAGGGGGCAGGAGTCCATGGAGGGATGGACACTGGGAAGGGGTAACTATGGGGAGGAAGTGCATTGTGGTAAACTGTGGTCAATGTCATGAGACAAAGTTATTTGTAAACTGCTGTATGGAAAGTGAATTTACTCTGTAAATCTTCACCCAAATCACAATACAAAAGAAAAAAAAAAAGGAAAAGAAACTGTATTTTTATATAAAGTATTTATTAAAAATATCACCAGACTTGAGTTTTAATGGATTTCATAAGGCAGTCAACAAATGTTCTCTCTAAGAGCATTAATAAAACTGGACAAAAGAAAAAAACCAACTATTTCAGAGCTCTGGAGTTCAGCCAAAGGTATGCAATAAACTGAGAAGCATTCGTTCAATAAACTGCAGAACTCTGGACAAAAACAGCGAGTCTGCAATCCTGAAGTGTCCACTTGCCCCCCACCTGTGGGTTTGGTAACTTAACCAGCGGGCTGCTACTGAGAGGGCTCACTTACTTTGGAGCGTTCTCAGGCTGCCAGACTAGCCAGGAATGTAACAGGTCATTCTAGGACATGAGACAATCATAAAGAACTGATAATCACTCCAGAAACCTGGGTTTTCTGGAGACTGTACATACGCATAGGATACTGGAGCAACCTATGTATATACCCTAGGGATTTAACAGAAATGACAAAAACAGACCTATGCACACCTGTGTTCATCACGTCTATTCACAATAGTAAAAGATGGAAACAACCTCAGTACCCATCAGTGGATAAATGGATAAGTAAAACGTGGTACATAAATACAATGGACTGCTACTCACTGATAAAGAAAAATAAGTTCCTGAAACATCTTGGAACATAGATGAACTGAAGGGATCTTATGTTGAGCAAAATAAGTCAGTCACAAAATAGCAAATATTATATGTTAGTAGTTACCAGGTATGGGACAGAGAGAGGGAGATTTACTCCCTAGATAATAAACCAAACCAAACTCATTGCCATCAAGTCAATTCTTACTCATAGCAACCCTCATTGGGTTTCCAAGGTTGCAAATCTTTACAGAAGAAGATTGCCTCATCTTCCTCCCACAGAGCAGCTTGTGGGTTTGAACCACCTACCTTCTGGTTGGCAGCCACATGCCATACCCACACCACCACCAGAGCTCCTAGATGTATAATAGACATTTGTTAATTTTTGTGATGGGGAAGATATCACTGAATGCGAGTAAAGTATACACAGCTTGACAAAGGTAAACAATATCATTAAAAAGTATACAACGAAAAATGGTATACATGATTTTGAAACAAGAAAATAATTTATTTAGGCATATATATATATTTATGTATATGAGTATATATGTTTATATATATATAGGACTATGTGTATGTGACTGTACATACATATATTAATCTATATAACAAAGCACATGGGAACACAGTTACGGACACTTAGGCATAAACAAGACACCTCATGGGATTGAATTTCTGGGTTTGAAGGATTTGGACCATTATGTACTGGGACGTCTTGGTTAATTGGCCTAATATAGTTCATAAAGTTATGTTCTACATCCTAGTGTTGCATTTTTTGGGGTGTCTGAGAGAGACCCCAATAAAAGGACCCACCAAAGAAGGCCTTGTCTTCCACTGACCAAGAATGACCAGATGAGAGAGAATTTCTTGTGAGCAAGTTTTATAATAGAGAGTCTGGCCAGAGATGGAAAGAGCTCTGAATTCAGAGATGGAAGAGGGCAGTGCTAACTCCTCTCTACCTGAGCGCTGGGAGGGCTGAGGTTTACCGGTTTTTGGCTAAAAAAATTACATTACATTTTTGGAGAAGAGTGGGTGTTTTGGGAAAATGGGAAGTTGTGGGTTGGGTTATGGTAATTAAATGGGTGCGTAGGTGCAGTAGAGGTTGATACTTGACACGGGTTGCAAAGGCTTCTGGGATACTTGATATGATGCATTATGGGATGTCACACATGCTCTGTCCTTTGGAGTGCTGGTTCAATTCCTTGTCAGGGCCTGTGTCATCTTGGTCTCCTTGTAACAGTCTGGTTCAAAAAGTAATGAGTATAAGTACTGTGTGCCTTAAAAACATCTTCTAGATGAGACCAAACAGAAGCACTAAACATGTTATTAGCCCAATTAAATGAGATGTCCTGTGAAGTGATTACCTCAAATTTCCAAACCAAGTAAACAGATCCCATGAGGTTTTCAGTTGTACATTAGCAATCTTTGCAGCTACTCTTGTTGTTTTGTTGTAAGTATATCACAACTTTAACCAATTCAGCTTTTTGCAAGTATACAAGTTATTGACAGCGATTATAGTAGTGGGCTGTGCAGTGCTACCCATCAATATGATTTTTCCATCACCATATACTGAAAATCATTGTCCCATAAGCAGTAATCCCTCTCATTCCCCATCCCTCCTGTCCTTGGTATTCACTAATAAACTTTAATCTCTAAATACGTACTTTTAAAAAAATCTTTTTATGTAAGTGCGGTCATACCATATTTGTCCTTTTGTGATTGGCTTATTTCACTTAGCATAATGTCTTTGGCCATATTACCCTGAGTGTGTCGTGTTTCATCTGAGAATCTTTATGTGCTTATTTGGCTGTATACATAGAGTCTTTGGCAAAGTGTCTATTCAAAACCTTGCTTATTTTTAAACTGATTTTTGTTGTTGAATTATAGCAGTTGTTTATATATTCTGGATATTAATCTCTTACCAGGCATATGCTTGCAAAATATTTTCTCCAATTTTCTAGATTGTTTTTTTCACTTTCTTGATAATGTCCTTTGATGCACAAAAGTTTTTAGTTTCTATGTTCATTTTATTAATTTTTTTCTTTTGTTGTTTGTGCTTTTCGTGTCATAGCTAGGAATTTATTGCCAAATCCAAGGTCCTAAAGATTTATCTCTGTGTTTTCTTGTAAGTATTTTATGGTTTTAGATTTTATATTTAGAATGTTGATCCAAGTTGAATTGCTTTTCTTACATGGTGTAAGATATGGGTCCAACTTGATTCTTCTACATGTGGAAATGCAGTTTTCCTAACACCATTTGTTGAGTAGACTGTTCTTTCTCCATTTAATAGACTTGGCACCCTGGTCAAAAGTCAGTAGGCCATATATGTATGGGTTTATTTGGGAATCTTACTTCTATTTTATTGGTCTGTATGTTTATCCTATAGTAGCACCATACTGTTTTCATTACTGTAGCTTTTGTAGTATGTTTTGAAATCAGGAAATGGGAGTTTTACTACTTTATTCTTTTTCAAGATTGTTTTGGCTATTCTGTGCCCTTTGCAATTCCATGTGAATCTCAAGATTAATGTTTTTATTTCTGCAAAACATGCCGTTGGAACTTTGTAGGATTTTATAGAATATGGAATGTCTTTATATTTATTTAAAGGAGCTCTGGTGGAGCCATACTACCCTGAGTGTGCCTAAGGTATTTGACTGCAAACCAGAAGATTGGTGGTTCAAACCCACCAGCCACTCTGTGGGAGGAAGACTGGGCACTCTACTTCTGTAAAGATTTACCACCTCGGAAACCCAAAGGGGATTGCTGTGAGTCGGAATTGACTCGATGGTAGTGAGTTTGGTTTTTGGTTTTGTTTTATATTTATTTAGGTCTCCATTTCTTTCAGCAGTGTTTTATAGTTTTCAGTGTGTAAGTCTTGATTAAATGTATTCTAGTTATTTTTTTTAGATGGTATTGTTAATAGAATTTCTTAATTTTTCTTTTGGATTGTTCATTGATGATATATGGAAACAATTTATTTTCATATGTACTTATAATACAGATTTTTTTTTTTTTTTAATTCGTCTATCAACTCTAGAGCATTCTTGTGGATTCTTTGGCATTTTCTGTATATAAGATCATGTCATCTGGGAATAGAAAGTTTTACTTTTTCCTTTCTAATTTGGATGAAGGAGGTAGTCTGAGTGCAGCAACTGGTTCAGTTTTTTTTTTTTTTTAAATTGGATATAAGTACTAAGACTTCTTTTTCATAGTGTATTTTGGTAAGTTGTGATTTTCAGGGTTTCTTCATTAAGTGTAAATCAGTCCATTTTGAATGGTTTATTGATGTTTAAACGAACAGATACAGCACTGAAGTGCTCACTCATTTATGCCAAGATGGAAGACATCCATTTTTGTGCCCATTCCAAAGAAAGGCAATCCAGCCAAATGTGGAGATTATTGAACAATATCATTAATATCATACATGAGTAAAATTTTGCTGAAGATATAAAATATTTATAGCAATATATCAATAGGGAACTGCCAGAAATTCAAGCTGGATTTAGAAGAGTATGTAGAATGAGGGGTATCAGAAAGATGTTTACCTGTTTTTTATTGACTATGCAAAGGCGTTCAAATGTGTGAATCATAATAAATTTTGGGTAACATTTCTGAAGAATGGGGATTCCAGAACACTTAATTGTGCTCATGTGAAACCTGTACTTAGACCAAGAGGCAATTATTTGAACAGAACAATGGGATGCTGTGTGGTTTGAGATAGGGAAGGGTGTGTGTCAGGGTTGTATTCTTCCACCATATTTATTCAGTCTGTATGCTGAGCACGTAATCTGAGAAGCTGGACTATATGAAGAAAATTGTGTTGGAGGAAGACTCATTAATAGCGTGTGATATGCAGATGACATAACCTTGCTTGCTGAAAGTGAAGAAGACTTGAAGCATTTACTAATGAAGATCAAAGACTACAGCCTGCAGTATGAATTGCACCTCAACATAAAGGAAACAAAAATCTTCACAATTGGACCAATAAGCAATATCATAATAAATGGAGAAAATAATGATGTTGTCATGTATTTCTTTCTATACAGATCCCCAACAGTGCTCAATGAAGCAGCAGGCAGGAAGTCAAACAATATATTGCATTGGGTATATCTGCTGAAAAAGACCTCTTAAAAGTGTTCAAAAACAAAGATATCATATTGAGGACTAAGATGTACCTTACCAAGCCATGGTATTTTCAGGTACCTCATATGTTTGTGAAGGCTGGACAGTGAATAAGGACAACCAAAGAATTGATGCATTTGAATTACGGTGCTGACAGAAAATATTGAATATACCATAGAATGCCATGAACATCAAACAGAATAACGAACAAATCTGTCTTGGAAGAAGTAGAGCCAGAGTATTTGTTCTGGTTACCTACTGCCACTCTGACAAGAAATACACACAAATGGGATGGCCTTAACAAACAGAAGTTTATTCTTACAAGTTGGAGGCTTTAAGTCCAAGTTCAAAGTGCCAGGCTCGAGGGTCTGGGTGAAAGCCCCTCAACCTTGGGGTCCAGCTCTACCTCCTGCTCCTGGCCCACTAGATCTAGAGGTGTTTCTTCACTCAGCTGCTGCCTACTGAGGCCGAGAAGCCCCAAGGTTGACAAGTAAAAAGGCACAGTGCCAATGTTACCAATCCACACAGCAGGCCATTAACGTAAGTCCATTGTAAGTCCCAAGGTCGGCAGAGCATAGCAGGCTGCTGAACAATGACATGGCTACATGCAGGGTCCAAGTGTACCATAGGCTAGAGATCATTCCCAAAGGCTTCTCCTTATATACAGGGAGTAGACCACATACCCAAAGGCAGCTACCCAGCTGCTTGTGGTAGATCCCACCATGGAGTTGATTGCCAGTTTCCTCATGGGGATTAACTACCACCAGCTGCCCAGCCACTCAACCAGGCCCAGCCAAGTTGACACACAAACTGAACTACCACAGTGTTCCTTAGAAGGGAGGATGGTAAAACTTTGTCTCATGTACTTTGGACATGGGATCAGGAGGGACCAGTCCCTGGAGAAGGACATCATGCTTGGTGTAAAGTATAGGGCCAGCAAGAAAGAAAAAGATCCTCAATGAGACGAATTGTCATAGTGGCTGCCACAGTGGCCTCAAACATAGGAACAGTTGTGAAGATGGCACAAGACTGGTCAGTCTTTTGTTGTAGTGTTCATAGGGTCCTTATGTTTCAGTTGACTGCACACCACCTAACAAGGACAAGTCCAATTTATTGATATACAGGTGTTTATAATATCTGCATTCTTCGTATTGTTTTTTTTGTTTTGTTTTGTTTTGAATCAGTTTTATTTTTTAAAATCAGTTTTGTTTTTTTTTTAAAGAAGTTCTATTTAGTTTTATTATTGGATGTTTGGATTTTATTTAATTGATTCTGCTCCTATCTTTCTTATTATGTTGTTTTCTTTCCCCTTTGGGTTGAATTTGTTGTTTTGTTTTTCTTATTTTTATGTATTTCTTGATATGGAAGCTTAGAAATTGATTTCAACTTTTTTTTTCTCTTCTGTTATATGTAATTGAGGCTCTAAATTTCATTCTAAGCATAGACTTATGTAGACCTTGAGGTTTGATGTATTATGTTTTTATTACCATTTGGCTCAATATTTTTTAAAAAAGTATTCCCTATGATGTTTTCTTTGACCCATGGGGTGTTGGAACTATACTATCTTAACTTCCAAACATTTGGGGATGTTTAATTACTACTTTAATTACTGTGTGGTCAGAAGATATAATGTGAATGATTTAAAGTCCTTTGAAATTTCTTGAGCCTTACTTTGCAGGAGAAAGGTGAAGCAATCTACTTCCATAAAGATTTATAGCCTTGGAAACCCTATATGACAGTTCTATTCTCCTAAAAGGTAGCCATGAGTCCGAATCAACTCAGTAGCAGTGGGTGGTGAGGCTTTTTGTCCTAAGATTTGATTAATTCTGATAAGTGTTCCATGTGACTTTTTGAGTATATATTCTGCTATTGGAGTATTGTTTACTATATGTCAGGTTTGCTCGTTATTTCTTATACCTTCGTATACTCATTGATTTATCTACTTGTTCCATCGTCTATTGAAAGTCATGTGCTTATTTTCCACCTTTTACATTACAGTATTATTATGCAGTTAAATTCTGTATTTTCAGATATCACAATACTTTTTTATATTGTGATGTACTGTACAGTCAGTATTCAGTTAGATTTGTAATGATATTTATCCATTCTGATGTTCTTCATTCTTTTTTTGTATTCTGTGTTTCCTTCTGTAATCAATCCTTAATGACTTCCTTTTGTTGTTTTGTTTCACTTTGGTGCAGGTAACAGTGCAGCACATTGTTTTTAATGCATGTGACATCTTTAATCTCTTGGAGGACACATATTTTATTTTATCTGCCAGAGGTAATTTAATTGGATGACAGAAACAGAAAAAGAAAGGGTAGATTTACAAGATTCAGTGAAACAAAAATATGAGGCGGTGTGGGAGACACATGCACAACCAGTCATAGCCTCACAAATAAAAGTCTTTCTTTGTAGTGTTTTACAGTTCTGAGTATTTCCTCATATCAGTGGAGCTTAGAGTAAGTGAGGTGTGAAGGCCAAATACTTCTGCTAATACACTGTGTAATCTCCAACCCATCAGTGAACATCTTTTATTGTGCCTTAAATTTCTGCAGTCAAGCAAAGGGGAGTTTGGGTGGACGGAGTCTGAAGCACCCACATTATGATTTTTTGGCCAAAGCCTAACGCAGTTGAAAAACAACCAGCAAGTAAGCATCTCTTCCGTGTTTTTTGTGGAGGGGATACTCATCATTCTCAGTCCTTGGCCAGAGTGTCCCAGGTGTCTGGAAGAGGTTACAGCCCTGTATGAGCGTGTGTGGACTGCTAAAGATGCTGGTCATCCCTGATCCCGGCAAAGATGGGCCCAGCTTGGTCCCATTGGTGCTAGAGAAGAAACAATGCGATGCTTTGACCCCTTGGCGTGGTCCAATCCCAGGCAAAAGTCAACACTTTATTATTTTAAATTCTTTTTCCTCTTTCCTACGATACTTTGGTTATTTGGAAGTGTGATGTCTGAGGTGTTGTAAAGAATCCTGCCAAATATGGCAATTATACAAATTAGTCCAGGGAGACTAAGATCACCCTCACCCACTTCTGATGCCTGATTATGTGGGAGATAACAAATACCACTCCACACCGCATCCTATGGAAATCGCAGCTTCCTTTTTTTGTTCAGTTCAGACTCCAGCTGCCCACACAACTCTTGTCTCTCTTATCCCCTTCCACCTGGGACTAGGTCAGAGAGTACTGGCCACAAGCTTAGGAAACCAAAATGAAACTCATTGCCATGGAGCAGCATCTGACTCATAGCTACCCCTCCTTGGGTTTCCAAGGCAGTATCACTACAGAAGTAGATTGCCCAATCTTCCTTTTGAGGAGTGGCTAGTGCGTTTGAACCTCCAGCCTTCTGGTTAGCAGTCAAGTGCCTTAGGCACTGTGCCACCATAGCTCCTATAAGCTTAGGAGGCCATATGATTTCCTTCACTTCACACCAGCCAGCTCTGACTACTCTCTCCTGCTGTTACCTGCCTTGAGTCAATTTTGGATGCATAGTGACCCCATGCGACAGTGTAGAACTACTCCATGTAGTTTTCTAGGCTGTAATCTTTGGGTTCCATAATTTGCTGCAGTGACTTGGGTCCTGTAATTTGTTGCAGTGACTCACAGAACTCATTAGATACACCATACCTACAATAACAGCTTTAATATAACAAAAAAAAAAAAAAAGAAAAGGATTCAGATTAAGTAATGCATAGGGCAAGGTCCAGCAGGGGTCCCACTTTAGAACTTCTACTCCCACATACCCCACCAGCAGATGGATGTTGGTTCTTGCAGTCTGAGCATCAGGGCTCAGGGCTTTTTTATCTTTTTTTTTTTTTTAAATTGTGATTTAGGTGAAGATTTACAGAGCAAATTCATTTTCCATACAGCAGTTCAGATATACTTTGTCTCATGTCATTGACTACAGTTTACCACAATGCAACAGCTCCCCTCCCACCTCCTTCCCAGTGTCCATCCCTCCATGCATTCCTGCCCTCTGAGCTGTCTCCCTGTGCATAGGCGGCCCTTCTTTCTCCCATGATTGTTCTCTCCAAAGAGTGTATCTACTTGAGGTAAATGTTCAACTCATATGCCTGTATTTTGTTTGGCTAGAAACCACAGGTGTGGGTTCAATTCCAGACCTGAAGGGCAGCTAGGGGCCATAGTCTCAGTGGTTCCACCAGGCTCTATCGGACCAGCAAACCTGGTCCCCACCTTTTTTTTTTTTCCTCCAAATGATTTTGAGTTTTGTTCCACATTGTTCTCCCTCTTTATCAAGGATCTCCTACCTAGATCCCCTTCCAAGTGGATGACAGTGGTAGCCGGGCACCATCTAGTTTTTCTGATCTCATAGTTGTATAGGTTGCAGATCGGATGGTGTACCAGTCTCTAGGACTAATTGTTTCCATGAATTTTGGTTTTCTTCATTCTTCCTTGCTCTGGATGAGAAGAGACCCATCATTGCATCTAGTTGGCAGCTTGCTAGCTTTTAAGATCCCAGTCGCTCCTCGCCAAAGTAGGAGGTGGAACAATGTTTTGTATAGTATGTTATGCCAATTGAGCTTGATGTCTCCTGCGACTATGGTCCTAAGCCCACAGGTTCAACTACTCAGCCCCTCTGGGTAGCTGGCTGTGACCAAGCAGTGACCACAACCTTGCTCAGGGCTTTTTAAACCCTCAGTACAGGGGCATGATTATTTGTATCATGCCTCATGAAACTTAGCCAGATTCAGGAGTCCAGGAGAGCCTCTGGGCTGTTACTGGCCTCACCGCATAGCCATGATAGATTACATCATGCCTCCTGATTACATCAGCATCTCCTTCTTAGTCTGGTCAGCCACCATTTACTAGCCTCATGTGTAGTCCAGATCTTAGCAACCCAGATCAAAAGGCCAAATAACAGGAAGTAAGGTATATTATGTTTCTTTTTGTGTCTTTTTTTTGTACCTTTCAATAAGTACTAAAAAAAAATATTTTTGTTAGTAAATTTTGTGTATTTCTTTATACTTACAGATGAAGGCATAGATGAAAACAAATATCTTCTAGGCTTGGCAAGTAATATAAAATATAAGAAACAGGGTAAGAGTGACTTGGTGTTACTGTTAGAATGTATGCTTCTTCTACAGAAGCAGTAGATACTATCTGCTTACTTAACCAATCGGTGGGATGGTAATTCAGGCTCCAAGTTTTCAGATCTTCTGACTTTCTGTGAGAAACTAGAAAAGCACATAGATTTTAGGCAAAATTTCCTGAAATTACATCTTAACAATAACTCATTCTTTGGAAAACAGTGTGAGTTAAACAGCACCAGTTTGCAGATAGGTCATAGCCAATTTCGTAACTGTGATAGTAGCTAAAGTGTAGTTCACCAGTTGGAATGGGAGGCTCTATTCCTTAAAATCAAATGCAAAAACTAGTTAGAAAAGCTCTTGGTCTGTGAAAGTGTGGGTACCCTGGGGATTTCCTCTAGAGTACTCAAGTAATTTACAGTCTGGTTGTAGGCCTTTGTGTCACTCTAGGAAGCCATTAGTGATATGGGACACTATCCTTTTTGAATCCCACTCTGTTCAGTTCTGTGCATATCCCACTAAGAAGTCCCATTTCAGAGAACTATGTTCTTATCTCAGGATAAATATGCAGGTGAGCAGTTATTTGTTGTCCCACCCCCACCTCCACCCCCTGGCTGAACTTTTTTCTTTAACTGTGATAAAATATGTGTCACAAAAAATGCTGTTTCAGCCTGTATTAACTGGACAAGTCAATGACATTATTCAACCATCCATTTCCCCAAAAATTTATCACCTCAAGTAGAAGCCCAGTATGTCATAAGCAGTAACTCCCTCTTCTTCTTTCTTCCTCCATCCCCTTGTAATCACTGATAAAATTTTTATCTGTATGCATTTCCTCTTCTTGATATTTCATGTAAGGGAAATAATATAGTATTTGTCCTTTTGCATTTGACTTATTTCACTTAGTGTAATGTTTACAAAGTTCACCCACATTTATAGCATGTATCAGCACTTTCTTTTACAACTGAGTAATATTGCATTGAATGTATATACTGTGCTTTGTCAATTCATCTGCTGATGGGCATTTGGTTGGATGGACATTAGGATTTCCTTTACCCAGGAGAGGTCTTGAAATAGGTTCTTGTGTTCGCTCAGAAAAGAATTTGAGAGACCACACACAGACACACCACACGTCCTTTTACATTAACAAGCAATAGCAAGTTTATTTAAGTGAAAGTACACTCCCAAAGGGGTAATAATGGGCTTACTCCTATAGAGGGAGCAGCCTTGAGCTCTGTACAACAGTCTTTTTATACCATCAAAATAGTAGGAGCTGTATTTGGGCAGGAAATAAGCTTCCTTATATCATTCTACCAATACCATTCCTTCTTCTGTTTTCTTTCTTTATATAGCTAAACTTTCTGGTTCAGCCATCTTAACTTTCCCATGATCCTCCTTTATTGCCCACCAGGAAGATCAAAACCACAGTGCTAATTCATTATAATTTATTATAATGGCTATAAGGTCAAATTGGCTCAAATCCAAGGACACAGAAGTTGCCCTCTGCACACGTCTGAGGTGTACCTGCTACTCATCTTCTGTGGTGTAAGTTGAGGTTATCTTTACCTTCTTGTCTTATCTCTAGCTTCCTGCCTTGGAAGGATTTCTGCTAGGGCTTTTTTTCCCACACTCTGTTGATCCCTTCTCAAGCCCCCTGTTCTTGCCTAACTAACTGCCTACTCTATCGATAGTTATTTTTACCTTTTGGCTGTTACAAATAATGCTGCAGTGAACATTAGTGAACAAGTATCTGTTTGCATCTCTACTTTCAAATGCTCTGTTTTCATCATTTCTTTTAGGTTTTGATATCAGCCTTCTCCCACCTATTCTATATCATCCAGAAGTGCCTGCCTTATATCAGCCAGTGGTGTTGTAAATTTAGTTTCATATTTCTTCTTCCATACCAGTGTAATTTTAAGTGGAAGTAGGAGTAAAACAGCTGTGTGCATGTATGTGTATGAATATATGAACATACATGCAGGTATTTCCTACCTCTGTTGTTCTAGAGGAAGTTCTGGTAGTGCAGTGCCTAAGGCATTTGACTGCTAACCAAAGTGCTGGTTTTCAAACCCACTAGTCACTCCTCAGAAGGAAGGTTGAGGAATCTACTTCCATAGTGATACTGCCTCGGAAAGCCAAGGAGGGGTTGCTATGAGTTGGATCCAACTCGATGGTGAAGTGTCTATTCATGTCTTCTGCCCATTTTTTAATTGGGTTGTTAATCTTTTTGTTGTTGAGGTGTTGAAGTTTTCTATAAATTTTAAAGATAAGTCCCTTGTCAGATACTTCATTACCAAATATTTTTTCCCAATCTGTAGGTTCTCTTTTTACTCTTGGCAATGTAATTATCAACAGGTATGAATTTGTTGCTGTCATTTTGTTATGTGCTTTTTCATGGTGTTGGTGATTTCTTTGTTGCTTATAATTTTCTGTGCTGAGCTCATTTTGTTTATGAGTTGTGTTATCACATCCTTCTCTGCTGTTGTTTTAGTATTTGCTAAATATTTGTGCTGGTCCTCTTTTTTGTTTTGATGTGAAGCTTTGCCATTTTTCTTTGAAGTTACCCTGTGATTTTTTATTTTCTTCCCAAGTTTAGAACAGTCCATTCTGTCTTGCAGTTCTCTTGACTTTCCTACCATTTAGAAGTTCTGTAACTACACAGGTTTTCCCCTCATTTTGGTTTGTTGTCCTCATTTGTCAGTTGATATCTTTGGTTCCCAATCTTGTGGGCTTATTTCCTTTGGATACTTCCATAACTGTTGGTTTCTGGCTTATGTCATCATGTGTGTTAATGGTCAGTTGTTGTCTGCTGTTGTTGGTTTGCTGCCCAGAGGACTCCCTTTGGCATCTCTTGTAATGTTGGTCTGGTTTTAACAAATTTCCCTAATTTCTGCATATCTGGAAATGTTCTAATTTTGCTGGCTATATAATTCTTGGTTGGAAATTTTTTGCTTTCAGGGTTTTGTAAACAGCATCCCATTGTCTTCTCACCTGCATAGTTTCTGCTGAGAAATCCAAGATTAGTCTTATTGGTTGCCCCTTGTAGGTAACTTTTTGTTTTTCCTGTGCTGCTTTCAGGATTCTTTCTTTCTCTTTGGTTTTGGATGATGATATATTTTGGTGATTTTCTTTTGGGGTCTGTCCTGTTTGGGGTTCATTGAACTTCTTGAATGGATATATTCTCATCTTCTATCATACCAGGGAAACTCTCTTCCAACAAATCTTTGACAATTTTATCTGTAGTTTTATTTGTCTCTTCCTGTTCTTGAATTCCGATTACATGCAGGTTGGTCATTCTTTTGATGGTATCCTACATCAGCCTTAGCCTTTCTTCATTTTGTTTTTATCTTTTTTCTGATTGCTCTCATTCCAAAGAAGTATTGAGGTATCCGTCTTCAATCTCACTACTTCTGTCTTCCATTGATTCACTTCTACTCCTTTGCCCATGCAATGTCTTCCTTGTTTCTGAAAATTTAGTATTAGTCTTCTGGATTTCTGTCTGTAGATTTTGTATCATTCCTAATTTTTCATTTATTTTGTCATTTTGTTCTTGTATTGTCTTTCGAAATTGTTCTAGGTTTTTGTCAGTGTTTTCCTTGATCTGTCTCTCAATCTGTTGAAGGTTCCTGAATATAATTCTTTTGAATTCCTTATCAGGGAGTTCCAATTCTGCTTCTTCCTCAGGGATGTGTTTTGGGTTTGTATCCTGGTCCCTTGTTTCTCTTGCTTTGTCTTGCTTCTTTGTGTGGAGCATAATGCTCTGTTGTCTCCGAGACATTGTGACATTTTTTGTGTTTATATTTAATTGATGATTGTATGTTGGTGTGACTTGCCCGTGATTTTTATTTTCTTTGTTTGCTTGTATGTTATCTACGTAAGCAGGGTACTGTGCTCCTCTTATTTGCTAGTTGGCAACACTTATACACTCACCACCTGTCTCCTTTCCTGTTGTCAGCCTCCCATGTGTCTCTGCCGTCCTTGGTAAACATAGCCTATTAGGTCCCTGGAATCCGAATGAGAATGCTGTCACTTAAAAAATCCTAAATGGCCACCACTTGTAAACATTCAAAATGGCTGTACCCCTGGTCACTTTAAATATTCACTGTGGATGCCACTTATAAACAGTCAAAATAGTTGCACGCTCTGGACAGCCGAAATTCCACTGCTCAGGTTGTCTCCCTCCTTGCCGTTTCCCTTCCTAGTCATAGGCCAAGAGCGCAGTCATCCCCACAGCCCTTGGTGACCAGGGCTGATCTTTAAGTCAATTATCAGGTCCCAACACCACTTGGAAGTATTCAGGCTGTTGGTGCCATCCGAGTAACTGACAGTCTGCGGTTCTGTCCATCTTGGTACTCACTGTTTTCATTCAAGTTTTTTTATTAGTTGGTGCCTAACCCACTTCTGTATACTTCCTTTCAAAGCTCAGGGCTCCAGGGTTATCTTCTGTATCACTGTCAATTGGTTTCTCTTTTATTTGTTGAAGAGGGTCTGTGTAGCTTGTCTGCCTATTCTCACTGTCTTACTGGAAGTCTCTTATTATCTTTTGTATATGGTTAGCTTTTTGTGTGCTGGTCATTATACTTGAAAAATATACGTATGGTTGATTGTAGGCCTTTCAGAGGTGATTTTAGCCTTTTGTTACAAAGCATCTGAGGAGGCTACTAGTCTGGAATCACTATAATCCAAATTCAAGGCTTTATGTTTTCTGTACTCTATTGATAGTACATGTACTAGGTGATGACAGGAAGTGGGGCTGCAGGTCTATACCTGAGTTCATGTAACCCTTTGGCTGCCAGCTTAAACATGTTGTAGTTGAGGGGAGGTAGCCAGTCAACAACTTAACTTTTGCTGCTCGTTTTTTGTGTGGCAAAAACAACTTTGAGTACTCAGCTTACCCCTTTGAGTTCTTGCTTTATTTTATGTTCTTGCCTTTTGAGCTTTTCATACTTTTAAAATTCTTTTCATATTTTATTCATATTTTTAAACTTTTCTCTACATAGTTGATCTTATTTACCTAACAGCTATTAATGAAGACCTAAATCTTTTCCTTTAGTTTGCATTTTTTCTTATGTTTGTTTGCTTTTTGTAGGTTCTTCATGAAACATTTCCTCAACACACATTCCTCATGAATGGCCTCATTCAAGGTGTAAAGGTAAGAGTTATTTTTATGTGGTTTACAGTGAACCAAAGCAAGGCACTGGTTTGTAGTTTAATTCTGGAAGTTTAAGCAAGACTTAGGGAAATGATTACTACTTGTTCTAGAAACCTAAGTCTACATTCTTAGCTGGGTTACTAAAATCAAATCAAACAACACAAATCAATAAACCATAGAATGGTTTACTGGTTAAATGCAGTGTGAATACTTTATAGGACTTAGTTCATTGTTATTAACATGTACACAGTAGTTTATAAAGCTTTCAATTCTTATATGAATTTCTAATTAGTTTGCCTTTCAACTGAATAAGGTAGGCTAATGCTACCAACCTCTTTTTAGATAGAGATTTTGAGATTGAGAAAGAAAGAAGCATCATGAATTAATTGGATGTATATATAGTCTTTTGGCAAGTCTGGTGTTCTAGTCCCAGCTTACTGAGTCTTCAACCACTTGACTTAATTAGCTTTAATTCATTATTTAAATTTAAATGTGAACTTCTATCAGAAAAGTTTATAAATAAGGGCATAAAATATAATGGTATGTTCCCGACCTGCTTTATAGTAATATATATGGATATAAAGTCTAATTTCCCAGCTTAGATAATGTCAGGCTGTTCTTAATTTTACTTTGTGCTGAACAGCACATTTAAGTGTACGTTTGGGTTGTTTCTGCTTGTTAACTATGGTAAATCATTCTGCTATAAATATTTGTGTGTACAAGTTTCTTTGTTGACAATTGATTTTACTTCTCTTAAATAGATTTGCTGGGTCATATATAAGGAAGGTTGGGCAATCCTACTTCCGTAGTGATACTGCCTCGGAAACCCAAGGAGGGGTCGCTATGAGTCAGGGCTGACTCGACGGCACATAACA
>NW_006921955.1:587331-587951 GCF_000298275.1 Orycteropus afer afer | reverse complement strand
GTACTTCTACTGTTATATGGGGCCACTGTGAGTCATAATTGACTCAGTGGCACCTAATAGCAGCAACACATGGGAACCCTGTATTTAAAACATCCCAGTGCCCCTTCTCTGCTTTATATTTCTCCAAAGCTTTTATCAACATCTGACCTCCATTGACAAAGGTCTCTAAGTACCATAAACAATTTGCACACAACTGCTATCCTAAAAGTTGGCAGTTTGAATCCACTCAGTGGTACTGTGAAAGAAGAGACCTGGAATTAGAGTTGTGTGTCAGCTTGGCTGGGCTGTGGTTTCGAGTGCCTATGTAGCTGACTGTAGTTATTCCTCGTGATGAGATTGTAATCACCTCCATGGTGGAATGTGCTGCAAGCACATTTGGGGTATGCCCTGCTTCCAGTATATCAGGAGAGGCTTTGAAAAAAGTCTCTAGCTTTTGGCATGTTTGGATCCTGCATTTGGCCAAGTCTTAATCTCCAGTGGCCTACTGTGTTGCCTGCCAATCTTGATACTGTTCTTGGACTTGAATCTGCCATGCTGCCTGCTAATCTTGGGACTGGGCCATTTTACTTGCTGACTTTGGGTTAGTCAGCCTCAGCAGCCAGCAGCTGTCTGAGTTAGGG
>NW_006921955.1:566866-569054 GCF_000298275.1 Orycteropus afer afer | reverse complement strand
CTGTGTCTGTGTTAATTGGTTTCCCTTTTCTTTGTTGAAGAGGGTCTGTGCAATCCTTCTGCCTAGTCCGCCATCTTGCCCCGCCTCTGGAATGCTTCTATCTTATAACCCATGGGTTTGACTGAGTCAGAATTGACTTGACGGCAACTAACAACAGCAACCATAAGCCTCCATGACATAATGTATATTTTGCTTTATCTTTGTTAATGTCTGTCCTTGACCTTCCTTTTCTAGATTGAAAGTTTCTTGTTGACAGGGAGTTTTATTTTGCTTTGTTGTTGTTTTTGTTATGTGCCGTCAAGTCGACTCTGACTCATAGCGATCTTATGTATATTAGAACGAAACACTGCCCAGTCCTATGCCATCCTCATGATGCTTGTTATATCTGAACCCATCACTGCAGCTGCCATGTCAGTCCATCTTGTTGAGGGCCTTCCTTTCTTTCATTGACCCTTCACTTTATCAAGCATGACATCCTTCTCCAGAGAATGGTCCCTTCTGACAACATGACCAAAGTAGATGAGACGAAGTCTGGCCATCCTTGTTTCCAAGGTGCATTCTGGCTGCCCTTGTTCTAGTAAAGATTTGTTAGTTCTTTTAGCAGTGCATGATACTTCCAGCATTCTTTGCGAACACCACAACTCAGAAGCATCAACTCTTCTTCGATCTTCTTATTCATTGTCCGGTTCTCACATGGATGTGAGGCGATTGTAAATACCATGGCTTGGATTAGGCATACCTTAGTCTTCAAGGAGACATCGTTGCTCTTCAATACTTGAAAGAGGTCTTTTGCAACAGATTTGCCCAATACAATACACTTTTTGATGTCTTGACTGTTGCTTCCATTGGCATTGATTGTAGAACCAAGTAATACGAAGTCTTTGGCAACTTCAGTCTTTTCTCCACCTACCATGATGCTGCTTATTGGTCCAGTTGTGAGGATTTTTGTTTTCTTTATATTGAGGTATGATCTACACTGCAAACTGTAGTTTTTAATCTTTATCAGTAAGTGCTCCAAGCCTTTCTCACTTTCAGCAAGCAAAGTTGTGTCATCTGCATATCTCATATTGTTAATGAGCCTTCCTCCAATTCTGATGCCACATTCTTTTTCATATAGTACAGCTTCTCAGATTATTTGCTCAGCCTACAGATTGAATAAGTATGGTGAAAGGATACAACTCTGACGGACTCCCTTTCTGATTTTAAACCATGCAGTATGCTTTTGTTCTGTTTAAATGACAGTCTCCTGGTCTATGTACAGGTTCCTCATGAGTAAAATTGTGTGCTCTGGAATTCTCATTCTTCTTAATGTGATCCATAATTTGTTATGATCCAGACAGTCAAATGCTTTTGCATAGTCAGTAAAACACAAGTAAATATCTTTCTGGTATACTTTGCTTTCAGCCAAGATTCATCTGACATCAGCTGTGCTATCCTTTACTCCATATCCTATTCTGATCCAGCTTGCATTTCTGGAAGCTCTGGGTTTGTAAATATAATGCTGCAGCCATTTTTGAATTACCTTGAGTAAGATTTTACTTGCGTGTGATATCAATGATATTGTTTGATAATTTTCACATTCTGTGGGATCACCTTTCTTTGGAATGGGTACAGATATGGATATCTTCCAGTCAGTTGGCCAGGTAGCTGTCTTCCAAATCTCTGGGCATGGCTGAGTGCATGCCTTCAGCACAGCATCTGTTTGTTGAACTTTTCAGTGGGTATTCTGTCAATTCCCAGAGCCTTGTTCTTTGCCAGTTCCTTCAGTGCAGCTTCAACTTCTTCCTTCAGTATCATTGGTTCTTGATTATATGCCATCTCCTGAAATGGATGATCATCTACCAGTTCTTTTTGGTATAGTGATTCTGTGTATTCCATCCATCTTCTTTTGATGTTTCTTGCATCATTCAACATATTGCCCAAGGAATCTTTCAGTATTGCAATTCAAGGCTTAAATTTTTTCTCTCAGTTCTTTCAGCTTGAGAAATGCTGAGTATGTTCTTCCCTTTTGTTTTTCTAACTCCTGATCTTTGTACATTTCATTATAATTATTGACTTTGTCTTCTCGAGCTGCTTTTTGAAATCTCTTTTATCCAGCTTTCTGGTTAGCAGTCAAGTGCCTTAGACAGTATATTACCACAGCTTAGGTACAGACTTTATTGCTAACTCTCTGGTCCAAAAATCACTA
>NW_006921955.1:547263-566766 GCF_000298275.1 Orycteropus afer afer | reverse complement strand
CAACCTTCCTTCTGAGGAGTGGCTGGTGGGTTTGAACTGCCAGCCTTCTGGTTAGCAGTCAAGTGCCTTAGGCATTATGCTACCAGAGCTCCTAATAATTTTAAGAATGACGTTAAAAACTATACAGACAGCCTTCTGTTTGCATGGTTCCTATATGCACACGTCACTTACAGTTGTTAAATACTACTTCCCCAAAAACATGGTTCATATTTCAGTTACCATAGTATCTTAATTGTGAATAATTACTTCTTGTTGTTGTTGTTATGTGCCATCGAGTTGGACCTGACTCATAGTGACCCCTCCTTGGGTTTCTGAGGTGGTATTGCTACAGAAGTAGATTACCCAACCTTCTTTCCGAGGAGTGGCTGGTGAGTTTGAACCACCAGCTTTCTGGTTAGCAGTCAAGTGCCTTAGACAGTATATTACCACAGCTTAGGTACAGACTTTATTGCTAACTCTCTGGTCCAAAAATCACTACACAAATAACAAATGTACATCATGATTAGTGACCAGTAACAGATAGCAAATCATGTAGCTGCATTAACTGTCTTGTCTCCCAGTGGTAAACCTACACCACCTCCCAAAAAAAATCACTTCTGCTGGGTCAATTCCAACTCATAGTGACTCTTTAGGACAGAGTAGAACTGTCTTGCAATGTTTCCAAAGCTGTAAACCTTTATGAAAGCAGACTGCCTCATCTCTCTCCCACAGAGTAGTTAGTAGGTTTGAACCACTGACGATTTGCCTACTGCTTTAACCACTCTGCCATCAGAGCTCCTAAACCCACATGATATTTTACAAAAATGGTGAATCAAAAGGAAATTAGCTAACAAAGATGAAAGTAGGACAAAAGAGATACAAAAAGTGATGACACTGGTATTGAAATTTTAATCAAACATCAGTGCAATTACAGAATAAATATCTGAACATGAAAATGTTTGACAATGCTGCTATTTAAGAGTGCAACTTAGTGAAGGGGAACTTAACAAATTAACATAAATGAGGAAAGCAGTTGTGATTAAATGGATGAAGATGTCCAAAAAGAAACAAAAGTCACATCAAAGGAAATTTTGGAGATATTTAATGACATTGAAAGTGTAAAGGAGAAAATACTGGGAGCTGATTCAAAGTTGGAAGTATGACAATTGCCACAGCATAGAAAAGATGCTCACTCCATATCTTAAGTTATATAATGAGAAGGTGAGCTCCATTCAAATTACTCTTGATAAGATTTTATAAAGAAATAAACTTTATTCTCAGTGTTTTAATGTAGTAAATTAGTGTACTAAATTAGTATTAGTTGTGTTTTCATTTCCCTAAACGTTTATGACAGAGTCCTGGTAAGCACCAGCTGCTCACCATAAAGTAGTTCAAACCCACTCAGCAGCTCTGTGGGAGAAAGATCTGGTGATCTGCATACATAAAGATTGTTATTGTTGTTGTTATGTGCCATCGAGTCGTACCCGACTCATAGTGATCCCTCTTTGGGTTTCCAAGGTGGTATCACTAGGGAAGTAGATTGCCCAACCTTCCTTCTGAAGAGTAGCTGGTGGATTTGAACTGCCAGCCTTCTGGTTAGCAGTTAAGGGCATTAGGCAGTATGCTACCAGAGCGCCTACATAAAGATTATAACCACAAAAACGCTGTGGAGCAATTTTGTTCTGTCATAAGGGTGTCACTATGAGTCAGATACTGACTCAGCGGCACCTAACAGCAACAACAAACATTTATATTGACAGTAAGAGAGTTTTCAGTATTTTGACAAAAAAAATTTTAAGGGCATGGCACAATCCTAATTTATCCATTTATTATTAAGCTCACTTTACATAAGTTTGCACCATCATTTTTACAATACTGTACTATGATGTAAAGCAGATATTGCCTGTTTTACTTGTAGTGGCTAAATACAATTTCATTGTATGGATATACTGTAATTTATTTAGCCATTTTCCTATTTTAAGGGTTTCCAATTTCAAACGCTTAGAGATAGTTCTGAAATAAAAGTTTTGTAATAAATCTTTGCCCATATTTTTTTTATTGTTTGCTAAAAATAGAATTGTAAAGGAATTAGTGAGCAAACTGGCTTGAGCCCTTTTAAAAGTCTTGTACGTGTACACCAAATTAACTTCTAGCAAATTAACCTTTTCACACTCCCACCAGAAATGTATAAGTGCCAATCTCAACACATTCTAACAAAAATACTATGTTTTAGATCTTCAGCAACTTAATAGCTTAAAAATGATGTCTCACTGTTAATTTTCTTTATATATCTTTGATTACAAATGAAGTTGGATTTTTTTTTTTCATATTTTGCCTGCTACTTTTGTGAATTATCTTTTAAATTTTAGTTTATTTTTCTAAGGATTGCTCAGTTATTCATTTTTTAAGAAATGTATTTTATGAGTATCTCCCCATATTTTAATGATTATTAATTTACTATCTGGTCCTCTTAACAATTACAGTTGGTCATTGAACAGTGCAAGGGCTAGTAGCACTGCATGCCCGTATATTTGAAAATCCATGTATAACTTCTCCCCTAAACCTTAACTACTGATAGCTTACTATTAACCAAAACCCTTATTGATACCATAAATAGTTAATTAACAAGTTATTGCGATATGGTTATTAGATTTCACACACAGACACTCATCCGCATACACAGCAGATAATACTGTTTATTAACTGTACAGTATGATGATTATTTACTATTTATTCAGTGTAAGTAGATCATCATAAAGGCTTCATCTTCATCATCTTCATGTTGACTAGACTGAGGAAGAAGAAGACAGGTTGATTGTGTTGTGTCAGGTGGTAAAGATAGAAAAAGTGGAGGAGGTTAAAGAGGCAGGCACACTCAGTGTAACTATAGAAATACATTATAATTTCTCTTTAACTTTTTCACCTTTTCATTTCTCTAAAAATGTTTCTATTCAGTACTGATCCTTGACAAACATCTGCATCTAAGTGGACCCATGTAGTTCAAACTTGCATTGTTCAAGACCCATAACAAAAGAAGAAATTGAACAGGTCATCAAAAAATTACCAACAACAAAAAAGTCCTAGCACAGACAGTTTGATGGAGAATTCAACCAAAACCTTCAGAGGAGAAGTGACACCAGTCCTACTCAAACTATTCCAAAACATAGAAAAGGGTGGAATCCTCCCAAATTCATTTTGTGAAGCAAGCATAACCTTGATACCAAAACTAAGCAAAGACATCACTCTAAAGGAAAACTACAGATCAGTATCCCTCTTGAATATAGATGCAAAAATCTTCAACAAAATCCTGGCCAATAGACTCCACCAATATATCAAGAAAATCATTCATTATGACCAAGTGGGGTTCATATCAGGTATGTAAGGATGGTTCAACATTAAAGAAGCAATCAATGTCCTGCACCACATAAATAAAACAAAGGAAAAGAACCATATGACCACATCATTTGATGTAGAAAAGTCATTTGATAAAATCAACATCCATTCCTGATCAAAACTCTCGGCAAAACAGAAATAGAAGGAACATTCCTCAACATAATAAAGGGCGTAGATGCAAAACCAATATCCAACATTATTCTCAATGGAGAGACACTGAAACCATTCCCCTTGTGAACAGGAACCATACATCCTCTTTCACCACTTTAGTACAACATTGTATTGAACATCCTAGCCAGGGCAGTAAAGCAAGAAAAAGACATCAAAGGCATCCAGATTGGTATGGAGGAAGTCAAACTATTCCTATTTGCTGATGGTATGATCCTATACCTAGAAAACCCATGAGACTCAGTTAAAAAAACAAAACAAAACTACTGGAACTAATTGTGACATTTAGCATAATGGCAGGATACAAGATCAACATCCAGAAATTCAGTTGGAGTCCTCATCACCAGCATAGAGATTGCGGAAAAAGAAATAAAGAAGTCAATACCATTTATAAAAGCTACTAAAAAATAAAATACTTGGGAATTAATCTTACCTGGGACACAAAAGACCTGTACAAAGAAAACTACAAAAGATTACTTCAAGAGTAATAAGAGATCTACATAAATGGAAGAACATACCATGTTCATGGATAGGAAAATTGAACATTGTGAAAATATCAGTTCTGTCCAAAGCAATCTATACATCGAATGCAATCCCACTCCAAATCCTATCAACATTGTCTAAGAACATGGAGAAACTAATCACTAGCTTTATATGGAAAGGAAAGAGATCTTTTTTTTTTTTTTTAGGAAAGAGATCTTGGATACGCAAAACATTATTGAAAAAGAAGAACAAAATAAGAGGTCTCACACTCCCAGATCTCAAAACCTGCTATACAGCCACAGTAGTCAAAACTGCCTGGTGTTGGTTTAATTACAGACACATAGACCACGGGAATAGAACTGAGAACCCAGAAATAGATCCATCAACCTATGGTCAGCTAGTCTTTGACAAAGGGCCGAAATCCATTAAATGGCGAAGAGACTGTTTAACTGGTAAAACTGGTGCTGGTAAAACTGGATATCCATTTGCAGAAAATGAAACAAGATCTGTTCCTCACACCATACACAAAAACTAACTCCAGATGGATCAAAGATATAAGTGTGAAACATAAAAACTATAAAGTTCCTCAAGGAAAAATTTGGGGCAAATTTGGGGACTTAATATATGGCATAAATAGACTATTGAGCATAACCGAAAATGCACAAACAGCAGAAGATAAACTAGATGAATGGGACCTTTTAAAAAATTTAAGTTTTATGTGCTCCCAAAGACTTCTCCAAAAGAGTCAGAAGAGAACCTACAGATTGGGAAAGAATATTTGGCAATGTCATATCTGACAAGGGACTTATCTCTAGAATTTATAGAAAACTCCAACACCTCAACAACAAAAAGGTTAACAATCCAATTATAAAATGAGCAGAAGACATGAATAGACACTTCACCAAAGAGGATATTCAGGTAGCCAACAACCATATGAAGAGATGCTTACGATCATTAGCCATTGGAGAGATGCAAATCAAAACAACAATGAGATACCATCTTTCCCTAGCACTAGTAGCAAAGTTCAACAGGACAGAAAATAACAAATGTTGGTGAGGATTCGGAGAGATTGGTGCTCTCATACACTGCTGGTGGGACTGTCAAATGATAGAACCAATGTGGAAAGCAGTATGGTGATTCCTTAAAAAGCTGGAATTAGAAATACCATTTGACCCAGCCATTCCATTATTAGGTATGTATCCTAAAGAAGTGAGAGCAAGGACAAGAACAGACATATGCACACCCTTGTTCATCGCAACACTATTTACAATAGCCAAAATATGGAAACAACCCAGGTGCCCATCAACAGAAGAATGGATATCCAAACTATGAATAACATACAATCTGCAAAACGCCACATAGCATGAATGAACTTGGAGGACATTAGCTGAGTGAAATAAGTCGGTAATAGAAGGACATACATTGTATTTGCCTGTTATTGTAAAAAGTCAAGGAAAGATTTATATATGGAAGGAAATTTTCTTTGTTGGTTACCAGGGGTTGGAGGGGAGGGGAGGGAACACTGTTAGATAGGTGGAGACAAGTACTGATTTGGGTGAAGAGAAGGGCAATGTACCAAATGTGAATGATCAGCTCAGTGGCATTAAGGAAGAGGACAGAGAGAGGTGCTTGGGAAGTACAGACAACAAAGATGGACCCTTTTGCACATACAGTACTGTATTGTCAGTGTAGGCAAACATTGATCAACAGGTAGATAGATGGGTGGAAAGGCTCAGTGGTTAAATATGTCTATGCAGGGGGAGACATAGGGTTGGCAGACAATGTTTTTCCAGTGTATTTGTATGTTCTGTAAGAATTCTAAGGTATATAGTGGACCTGACAATGGACAAGGTTGTAGTCACTTCTTGCCCACAGCCAGCTACCCATAGGAAGCAAGTAGTTGGATTTGTGGGCTCAGGATCATAGTTGCAGGAGACATTAAGCTCAGTTGGCATAAGATACTACACAAAAACATTGTTCCACATCTTACTTTGATGAGTAGCAACTGGCATCTTAAAAGCTTACAAGCTGCCATCTACATGCAACGATGGGCCTCTCCTCATCCAGAGCTAAGAAGAATGAAGAAAACCAAAGACACATGGAAACAGTCCAAGCCACTAATACACCATGAGATCCTCAGCTCATATGACTATAAGACCAGAAGTACATGGTGCCTAGCTTCCACTGTCAACCGGCCAGCAGGGGATTTGTGTAGGAGATCCTGGATAAAGTGGGAAAATGATGTGGAACAAAACTCAAAATCATTTTAAAAAGAAAAAAAAAAAAAAAGGACCAGATTTACTGGTCTCATAGAGCCTGATGGAACCCCTGAGACTATGTACCCCAGCTGCCCTCCAGGTCTGGAATTGAACCCATTCCTGTGTCTTCCAGCCAAACAAAAGATAGACATGTGAACTGAAGATTTATATTAGGTAGATCTACTCCCTGGAGAGATCAATCATGGGAGAATAGAAGGGCTGTGTATGCACAGGGACATAGCTTGGGGCCATGGGAGGGAAGGACACAGGGAAGAGGTAACTATGGGGAGGAAGGGGAAGGGGAGCTGTTGCATTATGGGAAATTGCAGCCAATGTCACGAGAGAAAGTATATGTGAGCTGCTGATAGAAGGTGAATTTGCTCTGTAAACTTTCACCCAAATCACAAGGAAAAAAAAAATCCGTATTGTTCAATCGCAACTGGATAAACAAGATAAACTCACCTGATTCCCCTTCTCACATTCCCAAACTTTTTTTTTTTTTTAATTTTAATTTTAAGAACTTGTTTTACATTCAACGTCATGCATACACTTAGTTTCATTCCCCATTCGCCATGTCCAACCCTAACCCAGTCTCCTCCCCTCCCTACCCTGCAGACCTCCCTCTGTGCCCTTCATAATTATGTACTCCTATTTGTCCTACATTTCCTCAGTTTTAATGTTGGGTGTCTGGTGTCCCATGGTCTCTTGCTCTAAGGGATGTATTACCATTGAGTGTGTGGGCGCGGCATCCTGGGTTGAGTGGTCTGCGTGTACATCCTGTTAACTATTGGGCTGAGAGCCCACACCTGGGGGTGAGTTTTATTCCAAGTGCCGAATGTATTTCAGGACCATAGTATTGGGGAATCTCACCAGATTTCATCTGACCAGTAATTCTGGTCATTGAGTTTTTGGACTTTGTTCCATGTTTTCCCTCCCACTCTATCCAGGATGTCCAGATTTGATCCTTTCCTGAGTTGTTGGCATTGGTAGCCGGACACCATCCAATTGTTCTGGTTTCGAGGACCATCGTGCCCTAGGGCTGATTGCTTCTAAATGCCATTTTTTTTTTTTTTTTTTTGCATTCTTTTTCACTTCCAATACTAGGAGACCATCAGCTGCATCTTAGATGGCTGCTTGAAAGCTTTTAAGACCCCAACTGCTACTCACCAGTGTAGGATGTGGAGCAATGCTTTTATGTATTTTGTTATGCCGATTAAGTCTGGTGTACCCCAGTACTATGGTCCTGAGGTAGTAGATCTACTGGATCTCTCTCCCATAGTGTTGGGATGTCTGCGATGGATTACTTTGTGTCTGTCTTCTATTGTTTCTGTAAGGACTGCAGGTATTTTGTATCACTGGTGTCTGTACAAGATTAAGCTTGGCTGAGTCTATCCTTGGTCTAGAGTATACATCTATTCACTGACCCCTGTCTGATCATCTCAGGTGTTCATGTGTTTATCTGTACAGCCTAGCTAGTGTTTGGTGTTAATGGCAGTGTGGTATTGTGGACACATTGGTTGGTTTTAGCATCTGTTGTCTATCTCTCATGTGCACAGTTCAGTGCCCTCTCATTTCCCAATGTTATCATGTGGTCATATATCCTTCCCGTATATCCCTCCCCCTACCCATGTCAGCATGTAAGCCCCAACTGACCCTAAATTAATCCCTCCCATTCCTTCCCCATCCCGGTAACCTACTAGGCAAGTTCCCTTTCCCACGCAAAATCTCCTCTGTCTTTTTACAGTAATGGGCTCATACAGTACTTGTCCTTTTGCAATTTACTTACTTCACTCAGTATAATGTCCTCCAGGTTCATCCACGTTGCAAGATGATTCGCGTATCCCTCATTGTTCTTTAATGTGGCATAGTATTCCATTGTGTGGATATACCGTAATTTGGTTATCCACTCATCTGTTGATGGGCATTTAGGTTGTTTCCATCTCTTTGCTATGGTGAATTGTGCTGCGATGAACATAGGTGTACATATGTCTGTTCGTGCTCTATCTCTCACCTCTTTTGGGTATATTCCTAGCAATGGAATTGCTGGGCCAAATGGTACTTCTGTTTTCAGGTTTTTAAGGAAACACCATACAGTTTGTCACAATGGTTGTACTACCATTTTACAATCCCAGCAGCAGTGCACAAGAGTTCCAGTCTCTTCCACAACCCCACCCGCATTTGTTACTCTCTGATCTGTTGAACTTTGATATTATTGCTGGGGTGAGATGGTATCTCGTTGTTTTGATTTGCATCTCTCTAGTCATTAATGATCATGAGCAATTTCTCATGTGTTTGTTGGCTGCTTGTATATCTTCTTTGGTGAAGTGTCTGTTCAAGTCTTTTGCCCATTTGTGAATTGAGTTGTTTGTCTTTTTGGTGTTGAGGTGTTGAAGTTTTCTGTACATTTTGGAGATAAGTCCTTTGTTAGGTATCTCTTAGGCAAATATTTTCCCCCAATCTGTAGGTTCTCTTTTTACCCTTTGACAAAATCTTTGGATGTGCGCAAGAATTTAATTTTTAAAAGGTCCCAGTTATCAAGCTTCTCTTCTATGTACTGCACATTCTGGGTTATGCTTGACAGTCTATTTATGCCATAAATCAGGGCTCCTAGATTTACCCCTATTTTATCTTTGATGAATTTTATAATTTTGGGTTTTACGTTTAAGTCTTTGATCCAGCTTGAGTTTGTTTTTGTGTATGGGGTGAGGTATGGGTCTTGTTTCATTTTTCTACAGGTGGATATCCAGTTTTGCCAGCACCATTTGTTAAAGAGGCTATCTCTTCCCCCATTTAATGGAATTTGGGCCTTTGTCAAAGATCGGTTGTCCATAGATGGATGGGTCTATGTCTGAACTTTCTGTTCTGTTCCATTGGTCTATCTGTCAGTCATTGTACCAATACCATGCTGTTTTGACCACTGTGGCTGTATTATATAGTAGTTCTTATTAAGATCTGGGAGTGTGAGACCTCCCACTTTGTTTATCTTCTTGAGAAGTGCTCTGCTTATTCGAGGTCTCTTTCCTTTCCATATGAACTAAGTAATTAGTTTTTCCATGTTCTTAAAAAAATTTGTTGAAATCTGGTAGTATTGACATTTTCACAATGTTTAGTCTACCTATCCATGAACAAGGCAGGTTCTTCCATTTTTGTAGTACCCTTGTTGTCTCTTGTAGCAGTGTTTTATAGTTTTCTCTGTATAGGTCTTTTGTGTATCTGGTGAGGTTTGTTCCTAGATATTTTATCTTTTTCGTAGCTATAGAGAATGGTATGGTTTCCCTTATTTCTTTATCGGAGGAGTCCTTGCTGGTGTAGAGAAATCCAACTGATTTTTGTATGTTGATCTTGTATCCTGCCACTTTGCTGAACCTCTCTATTAGTTCCAGTAGTCTTTTTATTGTGTCCCTTGAGTTTTCTTGTATAGGATCATATCATCTGCACACAGAGATAGTTTTAATTCCTCTTTGCCAATATGTATGCCTTTTATTTCTCTTTCTTGCCTTATTGCTCTGGCCAGGACTTCCAATACAATGTTAAATACAAGTGGTGATAGAGGGCATCCTTGTCTGGTTCCCGTTCATAAGGGGAATGCCTTGAGTCTTTCTCCATTAATAGTGATGTTGGCAGTTGGCTTTGCATATATAACCCTTTATTACGTTGAGGAATTTCCCTTCTATCCCTATTTTGCTGAGAGTTTTAAACAGGAATGGATGTTGGATTTTATCAAATGCCTTTTCTGCATCAATTGATATAATCATATGGTCCTTTTCCTTTGTTTTGTTTATGTGGTGGATTACATTGATTGATTTTCTGATGTTGAACCATCCTTGCAAACCTGGTATGAATCCCACTTGGTCCGGGTGTATTAATTTTTTAATATGTTGTTGGATTCTGTTGGCCAGGATTTTGTTAAAGATTTTTGCATCTATCTTCATGAGTGATATTGGTCTGTAGTTTTCCTTTCTAGTGTTGTCTTTCCTGGGTTTTGGTATTAGTGTTATGCTTGCTTCATAAAATGAGTTTGTGAGTTCTCCATCTTTTTCTATGTTCTGGAATAGCTTGAGTAGCATAGGTGTCAACTCTTCTGAATATTTGATAGTATTCTCCAGTGAAGCCATCAGGGCCAGGGCTTTTCTTTGTAGAAAGTTTTTTTTATGACCTGTTCAATTTCTTCCCTTGTTATGGGTCTGTTCAAATTTTCTATTTCTGAGTGGGATAGTTTAGGTAGGTGTCGTGATTCTAGCACCTTGTCCATCTCTTCCAAATTCTCAAATCTTTTGGTGTATGGTTTTTTATAATATTCTGTCAGTATCTTTTTTATTTCCATTGGTTCTGTTGTGATGACACCGTTTTTGTTTACAATTCTTGTGATTTGGGTCTTCTCCTTCTTTTCTTTTGTTAGGTCTGCCATTGGTTTATCAATTTTATTAATCTTTTCGAGGAACCAGCTCTTTGTTTTGTTGATTTTCCCTATGGTTTTTTTGTTTTCTGTTTCATTTATTTCTGCTGTGATCTTTATTATTTCCTTGCTTCTAGACACTGTAGGATTCTTTTGTTGTTCTATTTCTAGTTGTTGGAGTTGATAAGTTAGAGTGTTGATTTTGTTTCTTTACTCTTTTTTGATGTATGCATTTATTGCTATAAACTGTCATCTGAGTACTGCTTTTGCTGTGTCCCATAGGTTTTGGTAGGATATATCTTCATTCTCATTAGTTTCTGGGAATTTTTTTATTTCAGTTTTTATCTGTTCTGTAACCCAATAGCTTTTAAGCAGAGAGGTCAGCTTCCATATGTTTGATGCTTTTTCCTTGCTCTCCCTATTATTAATTTCTAGTTTTATAGCATTGTGGTCAAAGAAGATACTTTGCAGTATTTCAATGCTTTTGAATTTATTGGCTGTTTTATGTCCTAGCGTATGGTCTATTCTGGCGAAGGATCCATGTGCACTGGAAAAGAATGTGAATTGTGTTTTTGTTGGGTGAAGTGCTCTATATATGTCTATGAGTTCCACTTGGTTGATTGTGTTGTTAAGTTCTTCTGTATCTTTTTTGAGTTTTTTTCCCATTGACCTGTCTTTCCTTGAAAGTGGTGTGTTAAGGTCATCTACTACTAATGTAGAGTTGTCTGTCATTTCTTTTAATTCAGTTAATATTTGCTTCACATATTTTGGAGCACTTTCATTGGGTGCATAAATATTTATTATTGTAACATCTTCTTTGTCGATTGATCCTTTCAGCATCATATAATGCCCATCCTTGTCTCTTAAGATGTTTTTCACCTTAATTTCTATTTTATCAGAAATCATAATTGCTACCCCTGCCCTTTTTTGGTTTTCATTGGCTTGGTATATTCTTTTCCATCGTTTAACTCTTAATTTGTTTTTATCTTTGTGTCTAAGGTGGGTCTCTTGTAGGCAGCATATCGATGGGTCTTCGTTTCTTATCCAGTCTGCCATTCTCTTTCTCTTGATAGGTGCATTCAGTCTATTCACATTGAGTGCAATTAGTGATAGGTATGAGTTGATTGGTGTCATTCTATTGTGTTTTTTTGTCGTGTTGTTGGTGATTCCTTGGTCTGTGTATATTTCTGTCTGAGTTCAGTTTGTTGGCCAATGTTTCTCCCTTTTCTTTATAGTTGGTTTTGTGTTTATTAAGCCCATATGTTTTCTTTCCTTCTAGATATGCTTAGAAGAATTGTTACTCTTCTCTGTGGTTACCTTGGAGTATATTCTTATCTCTACAGTTTTAGAACAGTGCATGCTGCAAAGACATTGTCGTGTTTTCCTCTCCATTTGAGGGTCTGTACCTAGAAGTAATATTCCCTCTGATAGGTTAGTTGCTGTTGTTGTGTGCTGCTTGCGTTCCTTGGTTTTTAAGGTAGAATGTTTTATGGTCTTATTATGAGTATCTGTTTCTGATTTGGTTTCAGAGTTGATGTCATATATCCTGGTTTTGCTGATCTCTGTTGTGGGTTCTCTATTGGTAGAACTTCCTTAAGCATTTCTTGTAGGGTTAGTCTGGTTTTCACAAAGTTTCTTAATTTCTGTTTATCCGAGAATGCCGTGATTTTGCCCTCATATTTGATGGATAGTCTGGCTGGATATAGGATTCTTGGTTGGAAGTTTTTTTCCTTCAGAGTTTTATATATGCTGTCCCGTTGCCTTCTTGTCTGCACGGTTTCTGCCGAGTCTTCAGAGCTCAGCCTAACTGTTTGATTATTATAAGTAATACTTCTTTTTTCCTGAGCATCTCTCAAAATTTTTTCTTTGTCTTTGGTTTTGGAAAGTTTGATTATAATATGCCTCGGTGTTTTTCTTTTGAGATCTATCTTGTGTGGGGTTCTATGAGCTTCTGGACAAGTATCTTTTCTTCTTTCATGATACAGGGGAAGTTTTCTGTGAGCAGGTCTTCCACAATTTTCTCAGTGGTCTTTTTCGCCTCTTCTTGCTCTGCAATTCCAATGAGCCTTATATTGTTTCGTCTCATGTCATCACATATAATGCTTAGGTTCTCTTCATTTCTTTTAAATCTTTGTTGTGATTTTTCTTCATAAAGACTAGTGTCCAGGGATTTGTCTTCTAGTTGGGATATGTGTTCTTCAGCCAGTTCTAATCTACTCTTTTGAGCTTGTACTGTGTTGTGTAGTTCTGTCATTTTGGTGCTCATGGTTTGCATATCAATAGACATCTTCTGCATTTCTAACTGCTGTTTTTGTATGAGTTCTGATTGTGCATTAATCTTAATATTCTGTTCCTCAGTGATTTTCCTAAGTTCCTCCAGGGAACTGTGTGTGTTCTCCTTGTTTCTGTTTGGGGTTTCCTTAAGCTCTTGTATAGCTCTATAAACATATCTTGTGAATTCCTTCTCAGATAATTCTATTGCCTCCTCTTCCTCCATGTATAATGAGACCTTTGTTTGTGGTTTTGCTTCTAATGCCTTGTCCTTTTTTTTTGTTTGTTTGATTTGAGGTTGCCTGTTGTTTCCTAGACAGTTTGAGGTTGTCTTTAACTGCTAGTTGTGTGTTAATTTGTTTTGTCTTGGTTTTATGGTTTAATATTTTGAAAAGGTGACGCTGGTGTATTTTATTTTATTATTGCTTCAGATATGCTGGGTTGCTCTGCAGTTTTCTTTGTGATAGTGGAATCACTGTGTAGAATGTGGATATGTGTTTCTGTTTGTTGTAAAGAGGGTTTAGAGTTCGAACCGGGAGGTTTTATGATTGACTGAATATGGTTTCTTCTATTGAATGAGTAAAGTTATTGGTGGAGAAGGTGGAAGCAGAAGAAGGAAAGCTTGGTGTTGCTAGGGTCAGTTTCTAGGGCTTTGTGCAGGTAGCTATTGATGACGTAGTGTTATTTATAAGCCTGCGGCTCAATTTCAAGAAAGATCCCTGTTGTTAGGGAGTTGCCACTTTCCGCCAGGCTCAGGCACACTCAAAGACCCCACTTCCGAGGCCCCTCAGTGCCAAAAAGCTGATCCAAGGCAAATTTCCAGGTCTGCACTCAGCCACAGATTCCTCTGTCTCCACCCCGTCTGCCTGCAGCACTGGCCCAATCTGCCCAGACCCTGAATGGCTCGGAAGTTTGTCTGTGATACTGCCCCAGCTGCTGCACCAAAGATTCGCTCGATTTCATCCGCGCTGGAGTCAGGGGAGTGCCTGCTAGTAATCTGTGGTCCCCATATCAGTGACAAGGACAAGCACAGACCTCTCAATGCCTCCCAAGCTGACCCAACCCCACTCAGTGACCTACTGAGGGGGGAGCGAGTTCACCCTCCTGGAGCACCAGTGAGCTCTCCGCTTGAGTTTCAGTGGTGCTGTGCGTGCCCGTTTGCACCTAGCCATCCCAAATTACTTATAAAATCAGGTGCTGAAGGTAGATCCTTGGGGTGTTTGTTGGTATGTTAGTGTGGTTGCTGGTATGCTGATATTGGGTGTCTTCTTCCTTGGCCCAAGGAGATCTCAAGTGGCCTCCCTCGTCTGCCAGTCAGTGACTGCCCCAGGGAAGCTTCCAATGGCCTCTCTCTGCTGCCCATCCGCCCTCCGCCAGGTAGATCTTCCTTAAATCCTTTCTCTGTGCCTTTCCTCTAATTCTGCTCTTCTATGTTTGGTGCACTCTGATTCAGTGAACTGTTCAGAATACCAAAATCCCTAATTCAAACTACTGTACCTAGTTTTTCAAGCACTAAGATGCTAGAGGGAAATAGTGTGGTGATTACTGACGAGACTCCATTTTGAATCCCCTCACATTTCCAAACTCTTACTTGCCAACCATTTTTATACATCAGTTTTTCCTTTTATAATATTGAAATATGTGGTCAACTTTGTTATGTGATTAGCAGTAAGTCGTTTTTCCTACACTTTGTTAGAGGTATAATACCAGATTAAAATGTCCAGTTTTTATTTGGCAGATGAACTCCTAGGTGTGACAACTGAGTGAAGTAAGTAGTCAGAGTGAGTGTAATTCATTTTTTTCATATAGTCCTACTGGTCTGACTGCCTTGAAACTTATTACAATTTTCAAGTCAGTCGTTAAGAAGAGAGTTTTCTTTAGCATGATATATATTTACTAGAAAGTTAGGTATCTTTATAAATATCCCAGACTAACTAAAACTAAGCAGGCCAGAGGGATAAGAAATCAAATGTTCCAAGTTGATTTACATCAGCAATGATTTATGTCTAGAATGAGGAGGGCAGTTCTGAAGTAGGCAATCTTAATTCCATCTAGACTCTTGGGTGTATTGTAGACATACTTAGTTTTGACATCACAGGGACGGCTTAGAAAAGGTAGAAGGTATGGGACTCATTGAGCCAGCTTACAGCTGGGTTGCAGTGGTCCTCCTCGTAGCTTCTCTTTAATCCATTTGTACTCCTTCCCAATCTAGACTTGACTGTCAAGTCAAATCAAAGACATGAACACATAGATCTTTTGCCAAGACACTCTTCCAGGGACATTTAATATATTTCTGCAGTCCTAAGAATTGCTACTGAACTGTCTCATGGTGGTTTTTAAATGAGATACGCCATGAAGCAGTGCTTAGCATAGTAGCTTAGCATAAGCACACAGAAAATATTGACTGATGGTAAGCATTCTAATTAGAAATAAAAAATAAAGACACCTTCAGAGTCCTTTCATAGCTCTTTGGAATTAACATGTATGGAATGATTTTTGTTTTGTTTTTCTGTATTTGTAAAACATAATACAGAGCATTCAGGTGGCCAGTAAGTACATGAAATGATGCTCATGATCAGAACTACAATGAGACACCATCTCACCCCAGCTAAAATGGCACTGATAAAATAATAATAAATGTTGTTGAGGATGTAGGCAGACTAGAACCCTTATCCACTGCAGGTGGGACTGTAAAATGGTATAACCATTATGGGAAACAGTATGATGCTTCCTCAAAAAACTAGAAATAGAACTACTTTGTGATCCAGCTGTCTTACTCCTAGGTATATATCCTAGAGACCTAATAGAACTGACACAAACAGGCATATACACACCTATATTCTTTGCAGCATTATTCACAATAGCAAACAAATGGAAATATCCTAATTACCTCAGTAGATGAATGGGTAAGCAAAATGGGGTACGTACATACAACAGAAAACTACACAACTGTAAAGAACATTGAATCTACAAAACATAACATGGATGGATCTGGAGGACATAATGGTAGGTGAAATAACTCAGTCACATAAGGGCACAGATTGCATGATCCCACTTTTATAAGATAACAAGAATAGATACATGTACACAGAAATCAGTGTTCACTGGTGGTTACCAGGGATGGGTGAAGGAGGAGGAGGAATCACTCTCTTGATCCAGATACTTGTTATTTTTGGTGATGGGAAAAGTAGTACCAAGTGTGGCTTAATTGGTACAGCTTGAGCAAAGTGAACAATACCACAAAGAAGCTCATAAGAGAAAAGAATGTTTGTGCTAAGAATATGACATTTATAATTTGGCAACAATAGCCAAAAAAATATATAGTCATTTATATGTAGATATATAGGCATATATGTATGTGTATAGGTAGGTACAGGTATATACATATGTACACGAAGAACAAGTATCTCTATGTACTTAGATACGTATGTACACATATATTCATAGAGGACACAGTTACAGATATTTTCAGGCATAACCAAATACCTTTTGAGATTGGTTTTCTGAGTTTAAAGACTTAAGACCTTAATCTCATGGAACAATTCCCTTGGCATAATGTAGTTCACAGAGTTCATATTCTGTATCCTAGTGAGGTAGGTAGCATGTCGGGCCTTAAAAGGTTGCGAACAGCCATCTAAAGTACAATTCTTGGTATCTACTCATCAGAAGCAAAGAAACAAAAGGAAACCAAAGGAACAGAGAAGAAATATTCTATAAGGCTGCTCTGGTAGCATAGTGGCTAAGGCACTTGACTGCTAACCAGAAGGCTGGCGGTTCAAACCCACCAGCCACTCCTCGGAAGGAAGATGGGGCAATCTACTTCCATAGTGATACTGCCTCGGAAACCCAAGGAGGGGTCGCTATGAGTCGGGTCCGACTCGACGGCATATAACAACAATAGCCTACAGGAGCCACAGCCTTATCTACCCCAAGACCAGAAGAACTAGTTGGGGCCTACATATTACTACTGACCATTCTGATCAGGGCCACAATAGATGGACCCTGACAGAACGGAAGAAAATTACAGAACAGAACACAAATCCTTAAAAACTCCAGACTTACTGGACCAGTTGAGATTAGAGGTCTTGCTGAGACTAATGCCCTGACTTTTTCTTTAAACCTTTAACTGAAACTATCCCCTAACATCACAATTTAGTGAAATAACATATTGACACACAAATAGAGGATATTACCCCTAAGTAAGTATTACCCTTAAATATGAAAAACCTTATATATAAGAGCAAAAGATCAATAATTACTCTAAAGAAAAGATGAAAAGACAAGGTGGGCAGGGAAACTAGAGTGCTGGAAATAGAACAACCAGAATGCAAATTAAAGAGAATGCTGACACACTGTGAGAAATGTAACTGAACATTTTGTATAGAAATTGTTAAATGAGACCTAATTTTGTTGTTTCACTGAAAACACAAAATACTTTTATAAAATACATTCATGTGTATATAGAAGAACTCTTAATTTCTTAATTTGAACAAGAACTGGGATAAAGGCTGTCTTGTAGGAGCTCTGGTAGCATAGTGCCTAAGGCACTTGACTGCTAACCAGGAGGCTGGCGGTTCAAACCCACCAGCCACTCCTCAGAAGGAAGGTTGGGCAATCCTACTTCCGTAGTGGTAACTGCCTCGGAAACCCAAGGAGGGGTCTCTAGGAGTCGGGGCCAACTCGATGGCAAATAACAACAACAACAACAACATATTATCTGTGAATAAATCATTAACACAACATACTTGAGAGAGATGACTTCATATATTTTACGTATAATCTTTTATAACAGGATGCTGACTTATCCATTTAATAAACATGCAAGAGTATTGACAAGTAGATTAGGGTTTATGTACATTAGGTTAGAGGAACTGAAATGTTCATAACAAATTAGTTATATAATTGCTCTGAATTGTGGCTTAAGGGTCAGCATTCAGGCTCTGGAGCTGAATCCTGCCTGTTCTAGTTACCTAGTGCTGCTCTGGTAGGAATATATCACAAGTGGGATGGCCTTAACAAACAGGAGTTTATTCTCTTACAGTTTGGAGACTTTAAGTCCAAGTTCAAAATGCCAGGTTCTAGGGACTGGGTGAAAGCCCCTCAGCCTTGGGCTTCAGCTCTGCCTCTAGCTCCTGGCCCACTGAAACTAGAGGTTTTTCTTCACTCAGACAGCTGCTGTCTGCTGAGGTTGCCAAGCCCAAGGTTGACAAGTAAAAAGGCACAGTCCCGATGTTATCAAACCACACAGCAGGCCATTAATTCAAGTCCATTCTAAGTCCCCAGGTTGGCAGAGCATGGCAGGCTGCTGAACAACAACACAGCTACATGCAGGGTCCAAGCATGCCATAAACTAGAGACCATTCCCCAAGGTTTCTCCTTATGTACAGGAAGCAGACCACATCCCTAAGGCAGCTACACAGTTGCTCACAGTAGATTCCACCATGGAGTTGATTATCAGTCTCATCATGGGGAATACTACATCCAGCTGCCCAGCCATTCAACCAGGCCCAGCCAAGTTGACACACAAACTTAATGACCGCACTGCCTCTGTCACTAGTGAGCCTGGGCCTTAGGCTAGTTTCTTACATCAATAGTAGTACCTACCTCACAGGTAAATTAAGTGAAATGTATAGAACTACACGTGGTATAGATGAATGCTGTTGTTGTTTGCTGTTGAGTCAGACCTGACTCATAGTAACCCCTTCTTGGGTTTCTGAGGCGATATAACTATGGAAGTAGATTGCCCAACCTTTCTTCCAAAGAGTGGCTGGTGGGTTTGAACCACCAGCCTTCTGGTTAGCAGTCAAGTGCCTTAGGCACTACGCTACCAGAGCTCCCAGATGAATGCTGGCTGTTACTGTTTTAAAATATTTGTTGAGATTTCTTGGAATCAGAATTTGAAGCAGTGGCCTTTCATTATCTGTCTATCTTAATCTGTCATGCTTTTTATATTTTCATTAAGTAAATTTGACTTGCATTTTCATTTTGCTTTTGTTTGTTTGTTCCTACTTTATTTTAGTGAATTTTTCCTGCTTTTCTCCCTGTACCATCCCTCTCCCTGCCCCTGAGAGCCCCAGCCTTCCTGTTCATATTGCTGTTCCCCTGGAGTCTCTGGTACATAGCTCTTTTGTGACCCTTCCCCTCCTCACAAATTCCCAGTAATCACTTAATTTAACTTGCTTTATGTGACTGCTTTCTCTTTTGCCCTGATTTGTGTGCACTCTGGAAAGAAAACTTCTGTACTGTGCAGGGTCTCAGTATGCTCTAGGTCAGAAAGTTGACTTCTGTTTTAATGTGAAAAGATTCGTATTTGTCAGATATGTAAATAAGAACTACAATTCCTTTGGTGTGAGAATATTTTTTTTCCTTGTAAGAACTCTCTGAAAAAAATCTTGTAAGAGGCAAGATGATTAGGTGTGGGTAGGTGAATGGAAACATACCCATGACCATATATATAGGTTTGGCAGGTGACATTTCTACATCTGTATGTGGTATGAAAACATCTATATATATCTATATATCTATATCTATCTATCTATCTATCTATCTATCTAT
>NW_006921955.1:541057-542139 GCF_000298275.1 Orycteropus afer afer | reverse complement strand
GGCCTGCTACTCTGTGCTACGCCCGTGCTTACCTTACTCCCGGAGACCCGGTCCCTCTCGGGAGGGTAACAAGGGAAAGTGTTCAGTGCTGATCCGTGAGTAAGCACCGGCCCACCCGTGCTTACCTTACTCCCAGTGACCTGGTCCCTCTCGGAGGGTAACAAGGGAAAGTGTTCAGTGCAGATCAATGAGTAAAAACTCACTAGTAAAAACTCCAACGCCCCTTGTCACGCTTTGGGACTGGGATTTAACTCACTCAGCAGAACAGTAGACAGGGCTACAAGGTGAACATAACACCAGGGAAGTATACTCCTTAGAACCAACCTTGGGAGACCAGAAGGGCAGTATTTGAGCAGGGAGAAAGTTCAGAAGGCAGGGTTGCAGAGGAAAGGAGGACACAGGTAAAATGTAACCACAGAGAGGAACTGGGGATTGCAATCAATGTCACAAAACAAAATGTACATGAATTGTTGAAAGGAAAACAAATTTGCTTTGTGAACTTCCAGCAAACTCAAAATAAAATTTTAAAAACGTTTAAGATATGAAAGACATAAAAGTTGTTATTAAAATACTCTGAAAACAAAATCAAATGAATCTGAATTTGGGGTAGCATATATCTACACATTGCAAGCTCCTCTTGACTTATTGAGGGATCCTGGACATTTTTCGTAAGATGTGAAAGTTTTCATGTAAAAATTAAAGTTTTTGGAAATGCTTAAATGATTTTGTACTTTATTCTTTAGCCATTGTGCCCTCAAATTCAGTTGTAAAATTAATTATACTATTTAAAGGAAAGTAAAATTTGATTCTTAGTTTTAAAACATTATGGGGTTTTGATACAAACTCTTTAGCCAAATATTTTGCCAATGTCATATGTTAGGAAATACATGCTGAAGGTTTTATGTCATTACAATGGTTATATAAAAATAGTAAGATTTATTAATGTTTGTTCCAAGTGAGCTCTATTTGCCATTCTTTCTATGCTTTTTGTTTTTCATTCATTCATTCTTTTTCTTTTTTATTTTTGTGATTTGGGTGAATATTTACAGAGCAAATTCACTTTCCATACAGCAGTTCACATA
>NW_006921955.1:523171-538217 GCF_000298275.1 Orycteropus afer afer | reverse complement strand
TTTTTTTTATGCTTTTGAAAGTTTATTGGATAATTGCATTTAGTTACTATTTTGTCAAATTAGAACCTACAAAATGATGTCAGAATTACTGGCTAAGTAATATGTCACCTTAAACACCTAGTTGGACTAGGAGGTTAATTGTACTGAAATGACTGTGGTTAACTGTTGGTTCAATTCACCATCCACACCCTGAGACCTACACACCATGTTTTATCTAGTACGTTCAGGCTGTGGTTGCATAATATGAATATTTCAGATGAAGAACAGGTCTTTGTCAGTTTGGTTTTAATTTTTTAATTGTTCTCATTTGCCAGTTGTACTGTCCATCTTGCTAATGAAGGGCACTTGCTCACTCACTCAATGTACAAAATTATACAATTATAGATCTGATAATTTGGCCTGATAGGATGGATCTAGGACAAATTATGTACTAAACAAAAAGCTCTGGGACAGAAGATAGTCTTTGACTTTTAGGAAATAAGTATTTCCCAAAGAGGGAAGTATTTTATTAAATTATATTTTGTTGTTGTTAGTTACCATCTAGTCCGTTCTGACTCATGGTAGCCCCATGTATGCAGAGTAGAACTGGTCCATAGGGTTGGTCTGTAGGCTGTGATCTTTTAGAAACACATCTTCAGGCCTGTCTTCCAAGGCATCCCTATGTGTTCCAAACAGTCAACTTTTTGGCTAGTAGTTAAGCACTTAACTGTATTTTAACAACTTGATAAAAAAGATTCTCCCAGAGTATATTTCATTTTCTTTTGTTGTAACTAAGAGTTTTTGTTTACATAATATTATTTAAAGAATGACTAAATTATAGTTTAAATCCATAATCTAGAATATACTGTCTCTTCTCTCCAAAAACTATGTTATTTTAAGTAACTTTAATGAGTGGCCTTCTCATATCCTTTGTTTAAAACTGACATACACTCTGTGTTTTAAAGCAATGTATGAAATCTGAAATCAGAACTGTACAAAAACTTTTCTTGTTTTTTTTTGTGCTTAAAAAGCTTTTATTACTGTTGTAATTTCTTTTGCCATGCCCTCTTAAATTTATTTACATAGTTTTCTTGACCAGTTCTGTACTAACTAGATATTTGGATACATGACACTTTTAAGAGAATTTTGAAAAGATTTTTTTTTCTAAAATTCATGAACCTGGTAGATAAAAACCCTAAATTTAAGCCCTGCTTTTGTAGTCTTTTTAGCTCTGAATTTAACATAAATCATTTAATTCTCATTCTTTGTTACTTTTTTTTCTTGATAGGAGAACAAACCTAATACCCTTGAAGTCCATTATGGCTCAAAAATTGCAAAATTTGATTCCAGAAGCATGGGTTATTGTTCATTTCAGAGGAAACAAAAAGCTTTTCTTCTCTGCTTACCTTCCCTCACTCTAATCCTCCTCTCCAACTCATTTTATTTCAGTTTACATGTGTCCATCTTGCACCCTGGTTTGAAGGGGTGGCTTATAACGGTTCAGAATCCTGTTCTTTTTTGGAAACTTTATGAATTGATTTCCTATTAAAAATTCTACTCAATTCACCAGATATCTTTGAAAGTTCAGATTTATTTGTCAGATTCTGTGATAGGTACTAAGGAGCTCTGGTGCTGCAGTGGTTAATGCATTTAGCTGTTAACCAGAAGTTTGGTTATTCTGACCCACCAGCTGCTATGTAGAAGAAAGATGAGGCATTCTTCTTCTATAAAGATTTATAGCCCTGGAAACTTGTATGGGGCAGTTCTCCTCTATCCTGTAAGGTCACTATGAATTGGAATCAACTTGATTTCAGTGTATTTTTGTTTGTTTTGGTGATAGGCATCAGGGTCACAGAGATGAAAAAGAAACCTCATCTTTATGACTTTAATTTCTAATCCAACAAAGATAACCAAATAGCAAATAATTGTTATTGAGTGTTATAATAGAAGAGATCTGTACCAGGTGGGAAGAGTACATTTGTTTTATCCCAAACTCTGAGCAATTAACTCTGTTGAAAAGTTAAGAGTAACTGTTTGTTTGTGTTACTCATTGGGTTGTTGAGAATGACTAGTAATTTATTTGGTCCAAATGTAGAAGTACATGCACACATAGGTATGGCCTTTGCAAAGGCCAAAATAACGTGGTATGTTTGAAGTATTGCATATATCCAGAGCATAGGATATATTCAGAGGCCAATATTGGAACATCTTATATGAAAATTCCCAACACTGGTTTGTCAGTTTGTTGTACTGTGGTGGCTTGAGTGTTGCTATGGGGCTGGAGGCTATGCCATTGGTATTTCAAATACTAACAGAGTGACCCATGGTAAAGAGATTAAGTGACCCAGACTAAGACTGGGAAGGACAGAGCCATCCACTTCTGAAAAAACTTGGCTCATGAATACCTTTTGGATAGCAGCGAAAAACACTGTCTGATATATTACTGGGACAATTTATGAATAGCTGTGAAACTTTGTCTGATATAATGCCAGAAGATGAACCCCTAAGGTTAGAAGGCACTCAATATAATAGCTGCCTGCTGAAAGTACAGTCGACCTTAATGACATGGAGGAGTAAAGATTTCAGGGCTTCCATTTGTTGATGGGATATGACTCAAAATGGGAAGAAATAGCTACAGACATCCATTAATAATTGGAACAGGGAACATATGAAGTATGAATCTATAAAATTGGAAGTTGTCAAAAATGAAGTGGAATGCATAAAGGTCAGTATCCTAGGCATTGTTGTTGTTGTTATTTGCCGTCGAGTCAGCCGTGACTCATAGCAACCCCTCCTTGGGTTTCCGAGGCAGTATCACTACGGAAGTAGGATTGCCCAACCTTCCTTCCGAGGAGTGGCTGGTGGGTATGAACTGCCAGCCTTCTGGTTAGCAGTCAAGTGCCTTAGGCACTATGCTACCAGAGCTCCTATCATAGGCATTAGTGAGGTGAAATGGACTGCTATTGGCCATTTTGCATCAGTCATATGGTCTGCTGTGTGGGGAATGACAAATTGAAAAGGAATGGCATGATATTCATTGTCAAAAAGAATCTTTCAAGATCTATCCTGAAGTACAATGCTGTCAATGATAGGATAATATCCATATCCCCACAAGGAAGATCAGTTAATACTACTGTTATTCAAATGTACATACCAGCCACTAAAGGCAAGGATGAAGAAATTGAAGATTTTTACCAACTTCTGCAGTCTGAAATTGACCAGACATTCAATCAAGTTATATTGGCTATTACTGGTGATTGGAATGCAAAAGCTGGAAACAGAAAAATCACCAATAGTTGGAAAACAGAACCTTGGTGATAGAAATGACACTGGAGATTGCATGATAGAATCTTGCAAGAACAATGACTTATTAATCGCAAATACTTTTTTTTTCAGCAACATAAAAGTCAGCTATACACGTGACCTCACCAGACAGAATACATGGGAATCAGGTCTACTGTATCTGTGGAAAGAGACAATGGAGAAGCTCAGAATAATCTGCCAAAACAATTACAGAAGCTGACTGTGGAACAGACCATCAATTGCTCATATGGAAGTTGACGTTGAAGCTGAAGAAAAGGAAAATGAGTCCACGACAGCCAAAACGTGGCCTTGATTATATCCCACCTGTATTTAGACACCATCTAAAATAGATTTGATGTGTCAAAGACCAGTGACCAAAGACCAGATGAGTTGTGGGATGACATGAAGAACATCATACATGAAGAAAGCAAACAGTTATTAAAAAGACAGGAAAGGAAGAAAAGACCAAAATGGATGTCAGAAAAGACTCTGAAACTTGCTCTTGAATGGAAAGTAGCTAAAGGAACTGGAAGAAATAACAAGGTGAAACAGGTAAACAGACGATTTCAAAGGGCAGCTCAAGAAGTCAAAGTAAAGTATTATAATGAAATGTGCAAAGACCTGGAGTCAGAAGACCAAAAAAGAAGGAACATGCTCAGCATTCCTCCAGCTGAACGAACGGAATTCAAGCCTCAAGTTGCAATATTGAAGAATTCTGTTAGCAAAATATCGAGTGATGCAGGAAGCATAAAAAAATGATGGAAAGAATACAAGTGACTGTACCAAATGGAATTGGTGGATGTCCAACTATTTCACGAAGTAGTAGCCTGTTATCAAGAACCAATGGTACTGAAGGAAGAAATCCAATCTTCACTGATAGAATTGGCGAAAAACAGGGCTCCAGAAATTGACAGAATAGCCATTATGATGTTTTAGCAAATGGATGCAGCACTAGAGCTGCTTATTTGTTTATGTCATGAATTTTGGAAGATAGCTGCCTTGCCAACTGACTAGAAGAGAACGATATTTGTGCTCATTCCAAAGAAAGGTGATCCAAAATAATGTGGAAATTATTGAACAATATCATTAATACCACATGCAAGTAAAAATTTTGAAGATAATTAATTAAAAAATGATTTCACAGTATATTGAGAGGGAACTCCCAAAAATGCAAGCTGAATTCAGAAGAGGAGGTGGAATGAGAGTTATCATTGATATAATGTCCAGTGGATCTTGGGTATAAGCAAAGAATACCATGAGGAACCTGGACGCCCACCAAGAAGCTGTTGTTGGAACAGAACAAGGAGATACTGCATGGTTTCAGATCAGGAAGGGAGTGTGTCAGGGTCATAGCCTTTCACCATACGTATTCAATCTGTATGCTGAGCAGATAATCCAAGAAGCTGGACTATATGAAGAAGAACACGACATTGGGATTGGAGGAAGACTCATTGACAACCTGCAATATACAGATGACACAACCTTGCTTTCTGAAAGTGAAGATGACTTGAAGCACTTACTGATGAAGATCAAAAACTACAGACTTGAGTATGAATTATACCTCAACATAAAGAAAACAAAAAGCCTCACAACTGGACCAGTATGTAGCAACATGATATGTGGAGACAAGATTGAAGTTGTTAGGAATTTCGTTTTACTTGGATCCACAGTCAACACCCGTGGAAGCAGCTGTCAGGAAATCAGAAGTCATATCGCACTAGGCAAGTTTGTTGTAAATGATCCCTTTAAAGTGTTAAGAACCAAAGATGTCACTTTGAAGTCTAAGGTACACCTAACCCAAGCCATGGTATTTTCAGTTGTCTCATATGCATGGGAAAGCTGGACAGTGAATAAGAAGAACTGAGGAGGAGCTGATACCATTGTGTGGTGTTGGGGAAGAGTACTGAAAATGAACTGCTGAAGAATGAACAAATCTGTCCTGGAAGAAGTGCAGCTGGCATGCTCCTTGGAAGCAAGAATGGCCAGACTTCATCTCACCTACTTTGGTCATGTTGTCAGAAGAGACCATTCCCTGGAGAGGAATATCAAGCTTGGTAAAGGTGGTAAAGGTGGAGGGTCAGTGAAGAAGGGGAAGACCCTCAAGGAGATGGGTTGACACAGTGACTGCAATGATGGGCGCAAGTATAGTAAAGATTGTGAGGCTGGCACAGGATCAGGCAGTGTTTCCTGCAGTTGTACACAGGGTCACTATTATTCAGAACCCACTCAACAGCTCTGTGATAGTTAAGGTTGTGTGTCAACTTGCTTGGGCTATGGGTTTGAGTGGCTGGGCAGCTGAATGTAGTTATTCCCCATGGTGAGACTGGTAATCAATCCATGGTGGAATTTTCTGTGAGCAGCTTAGTAACTGCCTTCAGGGTGTACCCTGTTCCCAGCATATAAGAAGCAGCTTTGAGAATTGTCTCTCAACTTCTTGGCACAAGATCCTGCTTTTGGCCGAGTCATCAGTGGTCTACCATGTTGTCTGCCAATTTTGGGACTGTTTCTGGACTTGGAACTAGTGGCGTGCCTTGTTGCTTGATAGTCTTGGAACTCTGTGCTATTTTACTTGTTGACCTTGGGTTTGTCAGCCTCAGCAGCCAGCAGCTACCTGAGTTAAGAGACGTCTCCCACTCCAGTGGGCTGGGAGCCAGAAGCAGAGCTTAAGCCCATGGTTGAGGCCTCAAGCAGCCCCTAGAAGAGGCACTTTGAACTCAGACTTCTGGCCTCTTCAAGTGTAAGAGAATAAATCTGTTTGTTAAAGCCATCCTCTTGTGGTATTTCTGTTATAGCAGCACTAGAGAACCAAAACAGCACCTAACAGCAACATATGAAAATCCAAACACAGAAGTAAAATAATACAATTGACATCCTTGTGCCCATCACCCAGTTTCATTATTTATCAAGATTTTCCCACTTGTGTCATCCATCCCCATTCTCCCCTCAAATCCCATTTTTATCTGTAATATTTATAAAGCAAATTTCAGGAGCTCATACTTTCATCCATAAATCTTGTTGCAGACTTTAAACTCTACCCAGTGAAGAGCTGTTGAAGGATTTTAAAAAGAAGGGTTCAAAGAGCTGAGGTTTACAGCTTTATAAAGGCCAGTGATGGATGTAAAGAGGACAGATTGGAGGGAGTCAGAACTGGGTTCAGAGGTCAGCCAGTAAAGAAACTATCTTACAATTTAATTCAGGGAAGAAATGATGAGGGCTTCTGAGCTGAAGTATGTCTAGCAGGGGATGCAAGGAGAGGATGAAGAAGAGAGAATCTGAAAATAGCCTTTGGGGAGTGGACAGTTGGAGGGAGAAAGTTTTAGATACCTTCTTATCTAAGGTGGGAAATGTGAAAGGATGGTGAGGTTTACAAGGGAGTGACGTGTTGTGAAATATCCAAATAGAAAAGTCCACTTGGCTATAGGTACAGATCTCAGAAGAAAGGTTCCTACTAGAGAGAGATTGCAAACCAGTTGTGCATAACGTAGATGTTGAGGTATCTCAAAAGAAAGATCTGGTGACCTTCTGAAACACTGTTATTGTTGTTGTTATGTGCTGTTGAGTCAGACCCGACTCATAGAGACCCCGCCTTGGGTTTCCAAGGCAGTATCACTGTGGAAGTAGATTGCCCAATCTTCCTTCCGAGGAGTGGCTGGTGGGTTTGAATTGCCAGCCTTCTGGTTAGCAGTCAAGTGTCTTAAGCACTATACTACCAGAACTCTCTGAAACACTAGCCATTGGAAATGCTATGGAGCACAGTTCTCTCACACATAGGATCTCTGTGAATCAACAACTGGTTTAGTGGCTGTATGTGCAAACATAGCATGTGAAGTGAGGGCGAAGGCTTGAGAAATCCTGGTGGTTACCACCATGATCTTAGTGGTCAGCCTGTGACCATCTTGTAGGGTTGTGAGGATGGATGAGTAATTGATAGGAGCATGGCCAGTGCAGAGTAACTGGCAAATAGTGGGTAAGTAGCTCTGGTAGCATAGTGGGAGCTCTAATAGCGTAGTGCCTAAGGCATTGACTGCTAACTAGAAGGCTGGTGGTTCAAACCCATCAGCCACTCCTCGGAAGGAAAGTTGAGCAATCTGCTTCCATAGTGATACTGCCTCAGAAACCAAAGGAGGGGTTGCTATGAGTCGGATCTGACTTGAGGGCAATGGGTTTGGTTTGGTAGTAAGTATTAGTTTCTTTACTTCCTTTGCTTATATATTATGTTATCTATGTCAGCTCCCTTCCCCTAAGCCTCAACTTTGTTGTTAAAGTTTCACTATCTCCTTCCTGAATTTAACAGGCATGTACAACCTGTATATTGATTGACAGAGAATCTGCTTTTCTTTAGACATTTAGCATATGCATACTGGTTCTGTTAATCCCCTTTAGACTGCAAACCCTTTGAGAGCAGAAGGCTTGTATTCGTTTGAGCTTTGCACATATTGGATATGTAGTACATACGTGTTGAAATGAACTGCATTTCTGGCTTCTTTCCATATTCTTGGTGTGTATGCATCTTAAGAGCCAATTGTGGGTATATATATGTGATGCATATACTCACCTCTCTTTTCAAACTTTTTCTGAAAAATAAGATTTTTTTTTTTTTTTAACCCCCTTTCTTCCCTTTAGCATGTTTACAAATTTTTAAAGAAATTTTAAAAGGTCACTTTGCAGTTAGAAATAGTTTGTATTTAATGTTTCCGATTCTGTTTTAGGACCAATAAAATGAACTGTAGCTAATGCATTTAGAAAGTAAGAATTACAGGTAATTGGGGATCAGATTATAAATCTAACCTTTGTTTCTTTTTCTTCTCCAGGGCCTGTTATCTTTTCTGAGTGCCCCTCTCATAGGTGCTTTGTCTGATGTGTGGGGAAGGAAGCCCTTTCTCATTGGCACAGTCTTCTTTACCTGCTTCCCAATCCCACTGATGAGAATCAGCCCATGGTGAGTGGTTCAGCACCCTCTGCCATCATGACCCTATCTTGGGTAACATGTAAATAATAATGAATCTACATAGCACTTCTTAACCATTTCCAAGCAGTTGTATCTGTGTTTTTATTTTATTTTAATGCTTTAGTAATCCTAAAAGACAGGTTGGGTAATTGCCTTCAAGCCTGTTTTATACCTGGGAAAAAGAAGACATTACAAAATGAAGTCTAAGATTAGTTATTTAGGTGAAGAAATAGAAATAAAACATGGCTGTAAGGGTAGCTATTGTTGCTATGAGTTCAGTGATCTGAGTTCAGTGCCAGGAATGCACTCACTGTTGTAGTTCACTTGACTGAAAATTTATTATTTTGTCAGCTCTTCGCTTTTGGGTACTGATATGAACATACCTTATATCATAATAGGCAGGAGTCACTTTTGTGTATACTGTAGTAAAACAAAATAGACTACTGTTGTTAGGTTTTGTCAAGTCAGTTTCAACACAGAACAAAACACTGCCTGGCCTACACCATGCTCACAGTTGTTGCTATGCTTGACCCCATTGTTGTAGCCACTGTGTCAATCCTCCTTGAAAGTATTCCCCTTTTTTTTGCTAACCCTCTGGTTTAGCAAGCATGATACTGTTCTCCCGTGACTGTCTCTCCTGACAACAAGATCAGAGTACAAGAGATAAAGTCTGGCCATTCTTGCTTCTGAGGAGTATTCTGGCAGTACTTCTTCTAAGACATTGTTCTGGGAGTCCATGGTATTTTCATTGTTCTTTGCCAGTACCACGGTTCAAATGAATCAATTTTTCTTCAGTTTTCCTTATTCATTGTCCAGCTTTCATATGCATTGGAGGCTATTAAAAATAGCACTTGGGTCAGACACACCTTAGTCTTCAAAGTGACATCTTTGCTTGTAGACTGTTTAAAGAGGTCTTTTGCAGCAGACTTGCCTGATGGAACATGTCCTTTGATTTTGTGATTGCTGCTTCATGGGAGTTAATTGTGGATAAAATGAAATCCTTGAAAATGTCAGTCTTCATTTATCATGATGTTGCTTATTGGTCCAGTTGTGAGGATTTTTGTTTCCTTTCTGTTGAATGCATACTGAAGGCTGTTGTCTTTGATCTTTATCAGTAAGTACTTCAGGTCTTCACTTACAACAAGCTGGGTTGTGTCATCTGCATATTGCACGTTGTTAGTTCTGATGCCCATGTTCTTCTAAATATAGTCCAGCTTCTCAGATTATTTGCTCAGTGTACAGATTGAATAAATATGGTGAAAGGATGAAACACTGATGTATACCCTTTCTGATTTGAAACCATGCAGTAGCCACTTGTCCTGTTAAAACAGTGGCCTCTTGATCTATGTATAGGTTCCGCATGAGCACGATTAAGCATTATGGAATTCCTATTCTTTGCAGTTTACCCATAATTTGCTATGATCCACCCAGTCATATGCCTTTGAATAGTCAATAAGACATAAGTAAACATCTTTTTATTTTTCTTTGCTTTCAGCTAAGATCCATGGGATATCAGCAGTAATATCCCTTGGCCCACATCTTCTTCTGAATTTGGCTGAAATTTCTGACCATTCCCTATCTGTGAATTTCTGCAGCTGTTTTTGAAAAATTGTTTTCAGCAAAATTTTAGTTACATGTGATACTAATATTCAATAATTTCTGCATTCTGTTGGCTCACAGGTTGTGGGATGGAATTTGCAAGTGAACTGTAACTTAGTTGTGTTTCTGGAGGCCAGAACAATGGTATTTTGGTCAATATTTGTTGCTCAAAGGCTTTTCCTGTGTAAAGCATGGAAATTATTTTTTGTTTGTTTTAAATGCTATTAATACATTTGCTTTCTTTTCTTTTCTTTTTTTTTTGGTCATGTATAGATATAATTTGATTATCTGAAAAGAATTTTCTGTCAACATTTGTCAAATTCTACATTAGATTATCCAGTGAGCTAGTGTTTTATTTTAATGTTCTCTAAATAATTTAAATTTTTTTTTCTTTAAAAGAATTCTAAATTCTTACACATTTCTTATTAAGCTTGATTCCTATAAATGTTACCCTTCTGTCAAAAAATGGACTCTTCTAATTGCATGGTGTTCTCTGTATATTAAATATTTATGCCAGTTATAAGTAATTTTACCTCTTTCCTTCCAATTTTTAAGCTGTTCGCTGCTTTTGCTAATACTGTTTACTAATGAATAATGTTAAATAAAAGTGATGATTATGGATTCATCTTGGTATGCATAAAGGCAATGCTGTAATGTCTCATCATTGAGAATTAGACTAGTTTTTGGCTTGACAAATACTCCTATTTTATTTAGAATTTTTCTTTTGTAAAATCAATAATTTTATCACATGCCATTTTTCAAATCAATGGAGATTGTTTGATTTTTCTTCATGTATCTATTAAAACATGATAAATTACATTAATAAAATTTCAAATACTGAAAAATCCTGTGTTCTTGGAAGAAACTCTGCTTTTTGTTTTGTTGATTTCTGTTTGCTGACATTTTAACTGGGTTTTTGTTTGTTAAACATCTATGAATAATGGCAGAGTTTTAATGCCTTCATTATTTAAATATTTTTCTCATGCTTTCTGTTTTTCTGGAGTTCTTTTATATTCATTCACTGTATGTTTTTCTTACCTAACACTAAGAAGGCTAGCGGTTCAAACCCATTAGCCACTCCTCAGAAGGAAGGTTGGGCAATCTACTTCCATAGTGATACTGCCTCGGAAACCCAAGGAGGGGTCTCTATGAGTCGGGCTCAACTCGATGGCAGTGAGTTTGTTTTGTTTGGTTTGGTTTAACACTAAGAAATATTGAGAGTTTCTGTTTTTCTTGTTGGCTACCTTTATAACTATGACTTTAACTCTTACCCTTTTTTAGACCACATGTCCAAAACCCACTTTGGTGAGCAATGAAAAAATTAATATGTTTCTACTATTTCCTCCCCATCTTGATTTTAAGTGATTTTATTGATTGCATATACACACACATACATACATATATACATACATTTCTATACGTATTTACACTCTTTATATGTTATTTTTGGTTTAGTTTGGTTACAAAACATAAGTAAATCAGTGTACATACACTGCCTGTCTCCTAGGTAATTAGACTAATTTTTTTTATAGGTGGTATTTTGCAATGATTTCCGTGTCTGGAGTCTTCTCAGTCACGTTTTCTGTGATATTTGCCTATGTAGCTGACATCACTCAGGAGCGTGAGCGAAGTACTGCTTATGGATGGGTAAGATAATAGATTTTATGTTTTTTAACTAAGCAGTAATTAACATTCTATTAAAAATTCACAGTAAAGTTACATTTAAAATAAGTGATAAATACCTATTTACATAAAAGGAAACTTTAAGCAATTGAAACAAAAAAAAAGACCTTATGAAAAATTAAAATACAAAAAGTAGAAATTGCTAGTAATTTGCCTAGTTTTAGTGTTGGAAGATTAGCAAGAATATGTGAGTTATTTGTAAAGTTCAAAAAAAAGATACAGTTTTGATTTGTTTCTTGTTAGCTGATCTCTTGAGATCAGAAGTCTGTGTGCACCTGTGTGGTGGCTATGTTTTTGTGTCGACTTGGTTGGGCCTGGTTGAGTGGCTGGGCAGCTGGATGTAGTATTACCCATGATGAGACTAGTAATCAACTCCATGGTGGAATGTACTGTGAGCAGCTGAATAGCTGCCTTAGGGAATGTGGTCTGCTTCCTATATTTAAGCAGCAGCCTTGGGAAATGGTCTCTAGCCTGTGGCACGCTTGGACCCTGCATGTAGCCATGTTGTTGCTTAGCAGCCTGCTATGCTCTGCCGACCTTGGGACTTAAAATGGACTTAAGTTAATGGCCTGCCGTATGGTTTGGTAACATCTGAACTGTACCTCTTTACTTGTTAACCTTGGGGCTTCTCAGCCTCAGCAGCCTGCAGCTGTCCGAGTGAAGAGATGTCTATACTCCAGTGGGCCAGGAGTAGGAGGCAGTGCAGGACTTCAAGGTTGAGAGGCTTTTACCCAGCCCCTAGAGCCTGGCACTTTGAACTTGGGCTTAAATCCTCCAAATTGTAAGAATAAACACCTGTTTGTTAAGGCCATCCCATTGTGGTATTTTTGTTGTCAGAGCGGTAACCAGAACAACCTGATTTGAGTTAGTGAGGAGAATATCTCCATATTCACCCACTGTTACTGTTATCACTGGTTGTGTGTCTCGGGCACTGATTTAGGACATGATACTGTATAAAAAGGAGCATTCATCATTTAGCAAATTATTGAATAAATAACCAAAATCATAGACTTTTAAAAATAATTATATATTAGTCATTTCTAATGTTCTCACAGGTGATAATGGTATAAGCAATTATGTACAAGAAGAAAGAACTGTTAGAAGATGGCAGGCTGAAGTGTTTAGGTCAGAGTGTCATCATGACTCAGCAAATTACTATCAAGTGTTTCAGGGGAAAGAGTAGCTACAGTGTGTGGGAGAAAAGACAGTGGTAGCCAGGCACCATCTAGTGCTTCTGGTCTCATAGTCGTATAGACTACAGATCGGATGGTGTACCAGTCTCTAGGAGTAATTCTTTCCATGAATCTTTGGTTTTCTTCATTCTTCTTTGCTCTGGATGAGGAGAGACCCATCATTGCATCTAGATGGCTGCTTGCAAGCTTTTAAGATCGCAGTCGCTACTCGACAAAGTAGTTTTGTGTAGTATGTTATGCCAGTTGAACTTGATGTCCCCTGTGACTATGGTCCCGAGCCCACAGGTTCAACTACTTGGTCCCTCTGGGTAGCTGGCTGTGAACAAGAAGTGACTACAACTTTGTCCCTTGTCAGCTCTACTATAGACCTGGGAATTCAGATCACACAGATATACTTACAGGACCATTGTCTGCCAACCCTATCCTATACGTGGTACACTCCCCACTTCATAGACGTACCTAATAGCTCAGCCTGTCCACCCATCTATGCACCTGTATACCCATGTTTGCCTTCACTGACAATGCAGTACTGTATGTGGAATGCGAAAGTTGGAAACAAAGAAGAATCATAGGTAGTTGGAAAATAGGGCCTTGGTGGTAGAAATGATGCTGGAGATGGCATGATAGAATTTTGCAAGACCAATGACTTACTCATTGCAAATACCTTTTTTCAACAACATAAATGGCAGCTATACACGTGGACTTTGCCAGATGGAATATACAGGAGTCAGATCGCCTACAGCTGTGGAAAAGTGATGGAGAAGCTCAGTATCATCAAACAAAATAAGTTTGACTTTTGAACAGACCATTAATTGCTTTTATGCAAGTTCTAGTTAAAGCTGAAAAAAACTGAAATAAGTCCCGCGAGCCAAGATATACAAACTTAGTTATATCCCACCTCAATTTAGAGACCATCTGAAGAATAGATTTGATGTGTTGAACACCAGTGACCAAAGACCGGATGAGTTGAGTGATGATATCAAGAACATCATACATGAAGAAAATCATTAGTTTTTAAAAAGAGAGGAAAGGAAAAAAAGACCAATATGGATGTCAGAAGAGGTTCTGAAACTTGCTTTTGAATGAAGAGTAGCTACAGTGTGTGGGAGAAATGACTAAATAGAAGAACTGAACAGAAGATTTCAAAGTGTGGCTCGAGAAGAAGTATTAAAGTCTTATTATGATATGTACAGAGACCTGGAATTAGAATTCCAAAAGGGAAAAACATGCTTCGCATTTCTCAAGCTGAAAGAACTGAAGAAAAAAATCAAGGTTCTTGTTGGAATGTTGAAGGATTCTAGGGGAAAATATTGAATGATATTGAATGTGAAAAGGAGATGGAACACAGAGTCACACTATCAAAAAAAGTGCTCAATATCTAGTTATTTCAGAAGGTAGCATATGATTAAGAAACAGTGGTATTGAAGGAAGATGTCCAAGTTGGACTGAAGGAATTGCAGAAAAACAAGGATCCAGGAATTGATGGAATACCCACTGAGATGTTTCAACAAACAGATGCCGCAGTGGAGGCGCTTACTTGTTTATGCCAAGAAATTTCGAAGGCAGCTACCTGGCCAACCCACTAGAAGATATTGATATTTGTGCCCATTACAAGGAAAGGCGATCCCACAGAATGTATACCATGGTATTGTCAGGTACTTCATATGTATGTAAAAGGTGGACAGTGAATGTGGAAGAGCGAAGAAGAATTGATGTAAAACTTGCAGAAGTTGGAACCTGTCTAAGGCAGAAACCTGTCAGAGAAGGAAAATCCAAAATATTTTCCACTAAAATGAGCACAGCAAAAGTGTTAAGACTGCATTCTGGTAAAGGGGGATATTTTCCAAAAACCCAGAGGAACAAGGCAGTCTCATTGAGTTCTGGTTCTCACAAGTTTCACTGTGTAAGAAGTTGTTATAAGCTGACTCAAATTAAGAAATACTTTTAATAAAAATATTTTCTATTATAGGTCTATTGTTCCATTGTCTCTATCTCCAGCCCACCAGCAAATATATATTACAGACATCAAGCATCAGGTAGAATATAAAAGAAAATTATTTGGCTTTTGCTCCCGCCAATATAGAACTCTTGCATTGGCAAAGCCAGTGTGATAGCTGGAATTGTATGTCAACTTGGCTGGACCACAATTCTGAGTGGTTTAGGCAGTTGTGATGTGGGTTAGTCCCATGATGAGATTGGATGTATATGTTTTGAGCAGCCAGTCCATTGAAAGGGAGTTTCCCTAGTGGTGTGGCCTGCTTCTAATATATTTGGAAGAGCTTTTGGAAAGATTTCTTGTTTTTGCTCTTGCATGCACATTTTTGGATCCTGTATTTGGCCC
>NW_006921955.1:513661-522976 GCF_000298275.1 Orycteropus afer afer | reverse complement strand
CAAACCCACCAGCCACTCCTCGGAAGGAAGATGGGGCAATCTACTTCCGTAGTGATACTGCCTCAGAAACCCAAGGAGGGGTCGCTAAAAGTCGGGTCTGATTCGACGGCACATAACAACAACAACAACATAAGCGTGTGAGCCATTTTCCTAAGATAAATGTCTCTTTCTCTCTCTCTTTCTATAAGCTTTGCTGGTTTTGCTTCTCTAGAGAACCCCCAGGGCATTTGATGCATTTGAATTGGGGTGTAAGCTAAAAATACTGAAGACCATGGACTGCCAGAAAAAGAAACAAATCTGTCTCTGAAGAAATACAGCTGATGTGTTCCTTAGATGCAAGAATGGCCAAACTTTATTTCATGAACTTTGGTCATATTGTCAGAAGAGACCATTCCCTGGGGAAGAATATCATGCTTGGGAATGTAACTGTTCAGCAAAAAAGGAGGAGACCCTCAATAAGATAGATTGACATAGTGCAGGGGTGAACAGTGTTTTGTTCTGTTGTACATAGCGTTGCTATGAGGCAGAACTGACCAAATGGCACCAAAGAACAACATTAAAATCGATTAGAAGTTTAAATAACTCACTTTGATACATGCTTTTGGTGCTCATCCTGCTTGTATATTAAAAATTGCCCATTTGTGCTTTTGAATGTTCAAATTGTATACTAAAATAAAATGGGCATTTCACACGCTTACAAGAATGCAGTGTGAAAAATCTCAGTATGGCTTAAGGTTTCAGGCATAGTTAATTGGCTCTGTGATCTCTGGTTCTAAATGGAAGTCAGGATGTGACAGAGTGACAGAAATCCATAGACTAGAGACCTCTTTAGTGAAAAATCTTCAATCTCTTCCTCAACAAATTCTTTTGTTCTTTTTTTGGTATACGTTGGTCCCCCCCCCCGCCCCCCGCCCCATATCTTTCTATGAATGGGAATTTTTTTTCCTTTCAGTGTTAATAAAATAATGAAACAGTGCAGTGTTTTTCAAATATGAACTTAAATATTAAGCATCGCTCCTGACAAATTTGTAGATTTTATCTTCAACCTTCCGGAAATTTTTTTGTATCCCTCTCCCCCACTTCCCCATTCCTTATTTCCTAAATGTAAGAAGATCAGTGGTTGTGTGTTACGTTTTATGGAGAAGATTTTCACATTTTTTTATTTCAAAAATATCATTAGTTTTTACTGTTGTAGCTCTCCAGGCTATCTCCAATTAGTTAATACTTGTCGACTAATTCTTAAAATAAAATTACTTTAATTCTCTGACAGTTTTAAAATTTGTGTGGAACAAACCGCTTTTGTCTTGTTTAAAGCTCGGGAATGATGGCCCCAGGTATGCACCTGTGGGGCCCTGGATGAGAGTGTGCTTTTCCTGCAGGTCTCAGCTACTTTTGCAGCCAGTCTAGTCAGCAGTCCAGCCATTGGAGCATACCTATCTGCCAGTTATGGAGACAACCTTGTCGTACTGGTGGCCACAGTGGTGGCTCTTTTGGATATCTGCTTTATCTTATTGGCTGTTCCAGAATCTCTGCCAGAGAAAATGAGACCTGTTACTTGGGGCACTCAGATTTCATGGAAACAAGCAGACCCTTTTACGGTAAATAAAAACATGTTTATTTTCCTAAATATTTTGCTAAGGCGTACAACTGAACATTTCTGTAATTGCAAGGATCCATTTCTTTTTCCAGTAGAAATTGAAAAATTTAGTTGCAGGTAATGGATTGAGGGAGTCTGAGCACCAGGAAAGAATAGAATTTGACTTCTTAGTCAAACATGTTACTTAAGGGAGAACAAATGTCCACGTATTTCTTGTGGAGGGTTTGGGAAAGAAAATTTTTTCTTTCTTTGCATGGTTGTTTGCATCCATTGTTAACAAAACGAAGGTACTTGAAGTGGGCATTTTCATTTTCTTTAATTCAAAAAGTATAAATGCATTTGGTCTAATTAAAGTGATAACTAAATTGTTCATAGACATCCACTTTGACCAGAGGCTTTGAACTTGTATTTTGCACATTAAATAGAATCTTTGTTTTCTGTAGTATAGTGTGTGTGTGTGTGTGTGTGTGTGTGTGTGGTGGAGGGTAGATGTCACATTAACAACTAGAAAAAATCCTGAGTATTACCATAACCCCTAGTCTTAACCTGATTTCAAATTGTTCTTGATATGTTTAGGAAAAAAAGTAGAGATTTGATTTTTGCTTTTTATTCCCCAACTTCCCCTTTCAGGAAAAAATATTTGTAGTAAGAAAACTAACTCATATCATAAGAAATTCTTTTCTGAAAAGCCCTCTTGAGGCATAACTGGGGGCTCTGCCTGCCCTGATGGTGCCACTGTTTTAAAGAAGGATATGTTTGCAGTGGAAAGTCAGCTGTACCTTGGAAAGGCACTTCTCCTTTCTTATCATGTAGTGATTAAGTTACACACAGAAGGTCCTCTGTAAAACAGATGTGGTAGATTACTTTTCAGAGCTGTTATGAAGACTTCAGTTAATAAGTATAAATTATCTAGTCTAGGATTATGTATGTAGTAGGGACTCAATAGATACTAGCTACTTTGGCTATGATTAATATAAAGATATAGTTATTATGACTTAAAACAGACTCCATTCCTTAGTTATTCAACAGTTCTGTGTGGAAAGGAATAGAAGAATTTTTCAACAAGGTTGTAACATTCAAAAAGTCATTACTGCTCAGAGTCACTCTTGGTATCACTGACCCCACAGCTGGTGCATACTTACTATCTACTAGTTTTACAGGCATATAATTGAATATTGAATACACTCTATGCTGACTTTGACTTTAAAGAAGTTACATTATGAATGAGATGGTAAAGTGATTTTCTTAAAAGGCTCCAGGGGAGTATATTTTTTTCCAGATCTGTGAATGTGAATCAGTATTGTTAACAAAAATGAGGACATGTTTGTTTATTCCCCCACCCCCATGGGGGGGGGGGGACTGCCAGCTGAATCTGTCATGTTTGAAGCACAGACCTCTGAAATTAGTATCTGTGACTTCCATAAAGATAGATAGTGAGAGATTTAAAGTTTACTTCCTTTTATAATTCAGTTAAATTTTGTTATTGACCTTTTAAGATCAAACAAGTAAACCAATACCAAAGAATATAAGTGACATTAGTATCTTTTTTTTTTTTAATTTCTCTTTCTGTTTATTACCAGTCACTGAAGAAAGTTGGGAAAGATTCTACTGTTTTACTAATCTGCATCACCGTGTTTCTTTCATACCTTCCTGAAGCAGGACAGTATTCAAGTTTTTTTCTCTATCTCAGGCAGGTAGGTAGCCTTTGAACTTGAAGAAAATAAAATATTGGAACTGTTTAAAGATATTTTGGGGAAAATAATGTAGAGAAAAAAATAAGTAAGTTTGCTTATAGTTAAATAAATGTACATGCTGATATAGATAAAGTAAACCAGTTGCCTTCAAGTCAACTCTGACTCACAGGAACCCCATGTTTCAGAGTAGAACTGTGCTCCATAGCAAGGGACCTTTAATGCAATAATGTTTGAAAATACATTAAAAGGTTTACTATGGGGAAAAAGAATTCTATGGTAGTTAAACAGAGAGAAGGAATTTTCAAAAGAAGAATTAATCATGACATTTTAACTTTTTAATATTATCCATTAAATTTCACAGAAAGCTAAGGTTTATCTCAGGGATGTTCCTGATTTGGGTCTCATACCACAGCTAACTTTTTGTGCTAGAAGGAATGTCATCTGCAGCAGGCAGCAATATTCTAGTCCATAGCTCAGTTGGTGTTATAGACTTCAAGGTTGCTAGTAAACAATATTTAAAATAATCTTTTATCTTCTCTTTTTTTTTTTCTCTTAAAAAAAATTATCCTATTTTTTCCCCAAAATAGACAATTGCCTTAAAGCAACTTAAAAAAAAAAAAAAAGAAGCAGCAGCAGCTTCCTTTTCCAGTTGTTCTTTCTTAGTGAAATCACTAGACTGACATTCTGCTAGAAATGAAAATAAAAATGTTATTTAAGGACTAGAATAATTTTTGAAATGGGAAGAATTTACAGACTTTTCCATGCAAGATATTGCAATGCCCTGAATTACTGGGACAACAGTATGTAAAACTGGAATAAATGGACAGATTTCTAGAAACATTACCTATCTGACACAGATTGAGGTAAAAAATTCGAACAGAACCATAACAAAACAAGATATCCAACAGGTCATAATTTTTTTTTTTTTTTTTTCCCCAAAAGAATGTCCTTGCCCAGATGACTTCACTGGTGAATTCTACCACAAAGTCAGAGAAGAGCTGTCAGCAAGTCTACTCATACTATTCCAGAACTAGAAAAGGAGGGAATAGACTCTAATTCATTTTATGAAACTACTATAATCCTGATACCAATCTGAAGCAAAGACAGCACTAAAAAAGAAAATCGTGGTCCAATATCCCTCATGAACATAGATGCAAAAATTCTCCCCCCCCCCAAAAAAAAGTCCTAGCCAAATCCAGCAACATGTCAAAATAATAATACTTTATCACCAAATTGCATTTATACCAGGTATGCAAGGATGGTTCAGCATTGGAAAAACAATCAATGTAATTCCCTGCATAAATAAAGGAAAAAAAAAAAACGTGATCATAGCAATTGATGCAGAAAAGGCATTTGACAAAATCCAAACCTTTTCTTTGGGGAAAAAAAAATCAGCAAAACAGGAATAGAAGGGAAATTCTTCATACACGCAAAACCAACAGCCAACATTGTTCTCAATGAAGAGAGACTGAAAGCATTCCCCTTGCCATCGGGAACCATACAAGTATGCCTTCTGTCACCATTGTGTTCAGTTTTGTATTGGAAGTCCTAACCAGGTCAGTGAGGAAAGAAAGAGAAGTAAAAAGCATCCAAATTGGCAAAGAAATAATAAAACTATCTCCATTTACAGATGATAATATGATACATTAAAAAAAAAAATCCCAGAAATTCAACAAAAAAGATGCTGGAATTATTAGAAGTATTCAGCAAAGTGGCAGGGTACAAGATCAACGTACAGAAATCAGTCAGATTTCTCTACACTAACAAAGAAAATGCTGAAAAAGAAATCAGGAAAACAATATTATTTATAATAACCTCCAAAAAAATAAAGTACTTAGGAATATATCTTACTAGGGGCACAAGATGTATACAAAAAGTAGTACATGACGCCACTAACAGAAATCAAAAGAGGACTACCCATAAATGGAAGAATGTATCATGTTTGTGAATAGGAAGACTTAACATTGTCAAAATGTCAGTACTCCCCAGTGCGATCTACAGATATAATGCAATCCCAATCCAGATTCCATCATCATTCATTGAAGAAATTGAGTAACTAATCACCATCTTTATATAGAAAGGAAAGAGACCTCAGAAAAGCAAGGACAACTATAAAAAAAGAACAAAGTAGGATGCTTCAAACTTCCTGATATCAAAACGTCCTACATAGCTGCGGTAGTGCAAACAGCCTGGTACTGGTACAATGACAGATACATAGACCATTGGAACAGAATTCTGAAATCAGAAGTAAATTCATCCACCTATGAACAGCTGATCTTTGAAAAAGGGCCAAAACCCATGACATGGGGAAGAGATATTCTGTTTAACAAATGGTCCTTTTCAAACTGGATATCCATTTGCAGAGAAATGAAACAGGACCCATTTCTCACACTGTATGCATATACCATATTCAAAAACAAACTCAAGATGTATCAAAAAACCTAATATAAAGCCTAAAATTATAGAGACCATCAGAAAAAGTAGGGACAAATTTAGGGGCCCTAATACATGCCATAAATACACTATCAAACATAACTAAAAACACACTAGCACCAGAAGACAAAATAGTTGACTGGGTCTTCCTAAACATTAGACATGTATGTGCATGAGAAGATTTCACAAAAAAGTAAAAAAGAGAACTCATAAACTGGGAAGGAAAATTGTGCCAATGACATTGTAACGAGACTAATCTCTAAAATTTATAGAAAACTTCAACACCTCAACAACCAAAAACACACGATCCAATTGAAAAATGGGAAGAGGACTTGAACAGACACTTGTAGAAAGAAGACATTCAGGTGGCCAATAAACACATTAAGAAACGCTAGTGATCATTAGCTATTAGAGAGATCAAATCAAAACAATGAGATAACATCTCCCCCAGTGTGATGGTTATGTTTGGATGTCAACTTGGCTAGGCCTGGTTGAGTGGCTGGGCAGCTGGATGTAGTATTCCCCATGATGAGATTGGTAATCATCTCCATGGTGGAATCTACTGGGAGCAGCTGAGTAGCTGCCTTTGGGTATGTGGTCTGCTTCCTGTATATAAGGAGAAACTTTGAGAATGGTCTCTAGCCTTTGGCATGCTTGGACCCTCCATGTAGCTGTGTCATTGCTTAGCAGCTTGCTATGCTCTGCCAACCTTGGGACTTAAGTTAATGGCCTGCTGTGTGGATTGGTAACATCAGGACTGTGCCTTTTTACTTGTCAACCTTGGGGCTTCTCAGCCTTAGCAGCCAACAGCTGTCTGACTGAAGAAATGCCTCTAGCTCTATTGGGCCAGGAGCAGGAGGCAGAACTGGACCCCAAGGTTGAGGAGCTGTCACCCAGCCCCTAGAGCCTGGCACTTTGAACTTGGACTTAAAGCCTCCAAATTGTAAGAATAAACTCCTGTTTGTTAAGGCCATCCCATTTGTGGTATATTTCTCATCAGAGCAGCACTAGGTAACCAGGACACCTAGTATTAATAGCAGAGTTCAAAATAACAGAAAAGTACAAATGCTCACGAGAGTATGGAGAGATGGGAACCCTCGTACACTACTGGTGGGACAGTAAAATGATGCAGCACTGTGATAGACGGTATGGCACTTCCATAAAAAGTTGGAAATAGAAATGGCATATAATCCAGCAACTCCACTACTAGTGTATATCTTGCAGAAATAAGAGCCATGGGCATGAATAGATGCACACCCACAGTCACTGGAGCACTATTCACAATAGCAAAAAGATAAAAACAACCTAAATGCCCATCAGTGGATGAATGCATAAACTCTTGTACAGATACATAATGGAATACTAAGCAAGTTAAAGAATAATTAATCTGTGAAACACCTCCTAACATGGATGAACCTAGAGGACATTATGCTGTGTGAAATTAGTCAACCACAAAATGACAAATATCATATGAGACCACTATTGTAAAAAAAGACAAGGAAAGCTTTCCACTCACAAAGAGATATTCTTTGGTAGTTACCATGGGTGGGAGTTGAAGGGAGGGTAAACCACTAGATGATAGGCACATATTACCTTGGATGAAGGTAAAGGCAGTATACAATAAGGGGGAGGACAACAATAAATGATCAGGGTAACAAAAGATTCTGGGAGAAGTCCAGATTTAAAGGCAAAAGAGGTAAATACTATTACACTGACAATCCTGCAGTAACAGTAATAATCTGCCAAAAAATCAAAATGAAATTCACTGCTGTCGAGTCGATTCCGACTCATGGAGGACCCCTCTTTGGGTTTCTGAGGCGGTATCACTACAGAAGTAGATTGCCCAATCTTCCTTCTGAGGAGTGGCTGCTGGGTATGAACCGCCAGCCTTCTGGTTAGCAGTGAAATGCCTTAGGCACTATGCCACTAGAGCTCCTAATACTAATCTACAAGTAGATATGTGGACACATAAGCTGAACAGGTGTGGGAAGGAGAATGGGACTATACCATTGTTCTGGTTACCTAGTGCTGCTCTGACAAGAGCAAATGGGATGGCTGGAACAAACAGGAGTTGATTCTCTTACAGTTTGGAGGCTTTAATTCCGAGTTCAAAGTGCCAGGCTCTAGGGGCTTGGGTGAAAGCCCCTCAAGCTTGGGCTTCAGCTTGGCCTCCTGCTCCCAGCCCACTGAAGCACTCAGACAGTTGCTGACTGCTGAGACTGACAAGCCCAAGGTTGGCACAGTCCTGATGTTACCAGACTACATGACAGACCATTAATTCAAGTCCATTGAAAGTCCCAACGTCGGCAGAGCATGGCAGGCTGCTGAACAACAACACGGCTACATGCAGGGTTCAAGCGTGCCATAAGCTAGAGACTGTTCCCCAAGGCTTCTCCTTATATACAGGAAGTAGACCATATCCCTAAGGCAGCTACTCAGCTGCTCTAGTAGATTCTACCAAGGAGTTGATTACCAATCTCATCATGGGGAATACTACATCCAGCTGCCCAGCCTCTCAACCAGGCCCAGCCAAGTTGACACCCAAACTTAACTACCACAACTGTGAATATGTATAGGTTTGATGGGGTATTTCTATATATGTAGTTACATATGCTGTAAACATACCCATAAATATAATACAGTGCACAAGGAGCAAAAATATGAAAACTTTTCAGCCATAACCATAAACCTTGTGGTGGGAGTGTGTCACTAGGCCTGGGTACTGAGGACCATAGTCTTGGAGAATATCAAGGTCAATTGGGCTAGCAGCCCTTAAAGAAAATGTTCTACATACTACTTTGGTGGGAGCCGCTGGGGTCTTAAAAGCTTATATGTGGCCATCTAAGGTGCAAATAATGGTCTTTCCCCATCTGGAGCAAAGAAGGGAAGAAAAGCAAACACACAGGAAAACAGTGAAACTCAGCCTCCATGACATTGAGAACAGAACTAGATGGTGTCCAGCTACCATTACTGACTGGTCTGAGAAAGCAGAAACCAAACCCACTGTCAGAATAGAGTCTGACCTGTGGTGACCCTATGGGACAGAGTTTAACTGCCCCATCTGGTTTCCAAGTCTATGAATCTTTGTGGAAGCAGACTGCCTCATCCTTCTCCCAGCTAGTGGCTGGTGGGTTCAAACTGATGACCTTCTTATTAGCAGCTGCATGCATTAACCATTGTGTCACCAGAGTTCCTGACTGCTCTGAAAAGGGATCACATTAGAAGGTTCTGGATAGAGTGGGAAAAAGTGTGGAACAAAAATCAAGATCATAAAAAGACCAGGCTTACTTGTTAGACAGAGACTAGTGTAACCCCTGAAAGGCCCTTATTCACCCTGTGGACCTGCAACTGTACTCAACTCCTGTGGTTCAGTTTTCAGGCAAACAATAGAGAGGTTTTCAAGGGACCATCAAATGGTCATAGGCAAGTTCAAGCTGAACCTGACAAAAAATTTTTTTTTTATTTTATTTTATTTATTGTGATTTGGGTGAAGATTTACAGAGCGAATTCACTTTCCATACGGCAGTTCACATATACTTTGTCTCATGTCATTGACGACAGTTTACAATGCAACAGCTCCCCCCACCACTT
>NW_006921955.1:497336-513280 GCF_000298275.1 Orycteropus afer afer | reverse complement strand
ATACATGAAGAAAGCAAAAGGTCATTAAAAAGACAGGAAAGGAAGAAAAGACCAAAATGGATGTCAGAAGAGACTCTGAAACTTGCTCTTGAATAGAGAGTAGCTAAAGGAAATGGAAGAAATGACAAGATAAAAGAGCTGAACAGAAGATGCCAAAGAGCAACTCGAGAAGACAAAGACAATTACTGTAATAAAATGTGCAAAGACCTGGAGTTAGACACCCAAAAGGGAAGAACACACTTGGCATTCTCAAAATGAAAGAACTGAAGAAAAAATTCAAGCTTCAAATTGCAATTTTGAAGGAGTCTGTGGGCAAAATATTGAATGATGCAGGAAACATCAAAATAAGATTGAGGGAATACACAGAGTCACTGTACCAAAAAGAATTAGTCGATGTTCATCCATTTCAGGATGTGGCATATGATCAAGAACCAATGGTATTGAAGGAAGAAGTCGAAGCTGCACTGAAGGAATTGGTGAAGAACAGGCCCCAGGAATTGATGGAATACCCATTGAGATGTTTCAACAAATGGATGCTGTGCTGAAGGTACTTACTCTTCTATGCCAAGAAATTTTGAAGACAGCTACTTGGCCAACTGATTGGAAGAGATCCATATTTGTATCCATTCCAAAGAAAGGTGGTCCCACAGAATGTAGAAATTATAGAACAATACCGTTGATATCACATGCAAGTAAAATTTTGCTGAAGATAATTCAAAAATGGTTGCAGCAATATATTGATAGAGAACTTTCAGAAATGCAAGCTGGATTCAGAAGAGGATGTGGAACGAGGGATATCATTGCTTATGTCAGATGGATCTTGGCTGAAAGTAAGGAATGCCAGAAATATGTTTACTTGTGTTTTATTGACTAAGCCAAGGCCTTCAACTTTGTGGATCATAACAAATTATGGGTAACATTGAGAAGAATGGTAATTCTAGAAGACTTAATTGGGCTCAGGAGGACCCTGTAAATAGACCAGCAGGCTTTCATTCAAACAGAACAAGTAGATACTGCATGGTTTAAAATCAGGAAAGGAGTGTGTCAGGGTTGTATCCTTTTCCCATGCTTATTCCATCTGTATGCTGAGCGAATAATTTGAGAAGCTATATGAAGAAGAACGTGGCATCAGGATTGGAGGAAGAGTCATTAACACCTTGCCATATGCAAATGACAAAGCTTATTTGCTGAAAGTGAAGATGACTTGATAATCAACACATCTTGATCGCATACTTGGTCAATTTCAGACTGCAGAAATTGGTAAAAAAAAAAAAATCTTAAATTTCCTCATCTTTGCCTTTAGTGGTTGATGTGTAAATTTGAATAATAGTGTTATTAACTAAATAGTCATTTATGAGTTGAATCAATTCAACAGCAGTGAGTTTAGTTTTTTTGTTTGTTGAGTAATAAAATGGATACAATATTCATCTGTCAGTTTGTCTTATTGTGGTGGCTTGTGTGTTGCTGTGAGGCTGGAGGCTATGCAGTTGGTGTTTGGAATACCAGCATAGTCACCATGCTGTACAGGTTTCAGTGGAGCTTTCAGAAGACAGGCTGGGAAGTAGGACAGGGCTATCCACTTGTGAATAAACTGGCCAGTGAAAATCTTATGAAAAACTGTGAAATACTGATATATTACTGGAAAACTGTATAAATAGCCCTGAAACATTGTCTTAAATAGTGACCAAATGTGACTTCTTCTGGTTGGAAGGCACTCAAAATAAGACTGGGGAAGAGCTGCCTCACCAAAGTAGAGTCGACCTTAATGACGTGGATAAAGTAAAGCTTTCAGGACCTTCATTTGCTAAGGGACCATGACTCAAAATGGGAAGACAGTTACAAACATCCATTAATAATTGGAATGTGAAATGTACAAAGTATGAATGTAAGAAAATTGGGAGTTGTCAAAAATGAAACAGAATGGTATTCACCATCTGAGTCAGATAATCATATGGTGTACTATGCCAGGAATGATAAGTTGAAGAGGAATGGTGTGGCATTCGTCATCAAAAAGAATGTTTCAAGATGTTTCCTGAAGTATAACCCAAAATGCACAAATAGCAGAAGAGAAACTAGATGAATGGGACCTTCTAAAAATTAAATTTTTATGTGCTTCCAAAGACTTCTCCAAAAGAGTCAAAAGAGAACCTACAGATTGGGAAAAAATATTTGGCAATGTCATATGTGACAAGGGACTTATCTCTAGAATTTATAGAAAATTCCAGCACCTCAATAACAAAAAAACAAATAATCCAGTTAAAAAATGGGCATACGACATGATAGACACTTCGCCAAGGAGGATATTCAAGCAGCCAACAAACATATGAAGAATGCTCATGATCGTTAGCTATTGTTGTTGTTGTTGTTATGTGCCATCGAGTCAGCCCTGACTCATAGCGACCCCTCCTTGGATTTCCGAGGCAGTATCACTACGGAAGTAGGATTGCCCAACCTTCCTTCCGAGGAGTGGCTGGTGGGTTTGAACCGCCAGCCTTCTGGTTAGCAGTCAAGTGCTTTAGCCGCTATGCTACCAGAGCTCCTCGTTAGCTATTAGAGAGATGCAAATCAAAACAACGAGATACCATCTTGCTCCAGCACTAGTAGCAAAGTTCAACAAGACAGAAAATAACAAATGCTGGCGAGGATGTGCAGAGATTGGGACTTTCGTTCACTGCTGGTGGGACTATGAAATGGTACAATGACTGTATGGCGATTCCTTAAAAAGTTGGAATTAGAAATACCATTTGACTCAGCCATTCCATTACTGGGTATATATCCTAAAGAAGTGAGAGCCATGACAACAACAGACATATGCACACCCATGTTCATCGCAGCACTATTTACAATAGCCAAAAGATGGAAACAACCTAGGTGTCCATCAGCTGAGAAATGGATAACCAAACTTTGATACATACACACAATAGAATACTATGCAACCCTAAAGAATAACATAGAATCTGCAAAACACTGCATAACATGGATGAACTTGGAGGACATTATGCTGAATGAAATAATTCAATCACAAAAGGACAAATATTGTATTACTCCATTATTGTAAAAATCAAGGAAAGTTTGTCTAGGGAAGGAAATTTTCTTTGTTGGTTACCGGGGGTGGGAGGGCAGGGTAGGGAACACTGTTAGATAGGTAGAGATAAGTATTGATTTGGGTGAAGACAGGGCATTGTACCACATGTGAGTGATCAATAAAACAACTTTGCTTGGGTCATACTTCCAGATACTCACTGAGATTTACTTGATCCCAGAGGGTTCTAGAATCTCATTGCCTACTTGTCTTCCCCTCTTTTCTTTTCCCCACATAATCTTAATATGCAGCAGAAGTTGAGAGTCACTGGTGTGTTAGCCTGGGTTGTCTAGAGAAGCAAAACCAGTAAAGCTTATATATAGAGAGAGAGGAAGACATTTATCTTAGGAAATGGCTCACACACTTATAGAAGCTAGCAAGTCCCAAGTTCTTGGATCAGATGTCAAGCTGGAGGCTTTTCCCAACTCTCACAGATGCAGGGGTTGATGAGCTCAAGGTTGGCAAGCAGTGTACTGGCTGTTGACTCCAACGAATGATGAACCCAAGATCTCCAGGACATTTGGTGGATTGGTCGCTCATGAACAGTTGTAGGCAGCACAACAGGATCCCAATCCACAGAAGAGTGTCTCTTTTTCCCAGGATGTCCATAAATATATTAGAAGCAGGCCACACAACTAGGGAAACTCCCTTTCAACGGATTGTCTGCTCAAGTCATATACATCCAATCTCATCATGGGACTAACCCACATCATAACTGCCTAAACCACTCAGAATTATGGTTCAACCAAGTTGACATACAACTCCAGCTATCACACTGGCTTTGCCAATGCAGGAGTTCTATATTGATGGCATCAAAAGCCAAGTAATTTTCTTTTATATTCTACCTGATGCTTGATGTCTGTTATATGTATTTGTTGGTGGGCTGGAGATAGAGACAATGGAACAATAGGCCTGTAATAGAAAATATTTTTATTAAAAGTATTTCTTAATTTGAGTCAGTTTATAACAGTTTCTTACCCAATGAAACTTGTGAGAACCAGAACTCAATGAGACTGCCTTGTTTCTCTGGGTTTTTGGAAAATGTTCCCCGTTGTCAGAGTGCAGTCTTAGCACTTTGCTGTCACTCATTTTAGTGGAAAATATTTTGGATTTTCCTTCTCTGACAGGTTTCTGCCTTAGACAGGTTCCAACTTTTGCAAGTTTTGCTATATCAGATTTGGATATACATTCCTAGTTAAATAGGCTCACCTTTCACTACTGCCTTAATCTGCTGCTGTCAAGGATGAACTTTTCTCAAATGATTTTTCCTATGGCTTTAATAGAATACAACATTCGTTATTAACTCTTTTTATAATGTCTCTATTACTATAGTGTTTTCTTTCCATTCCACAGGTCATAGGTTTTGGGTCTGTTAAAATTGCAGCATTCATAGCTATGGTAGGAATTCTGTCTATTGTGGCTCAGGTAAGTATCATCTTAACCATATCAATTTTTTTTAAAAAAACTTTTTATCCTGAAATACCACAGATTATAGAAAGTCACAAAGAAGTATATAGGGAGGTCCCTTACCCAAATGCCACGCCCCTGTCCCTCATGCAATATGTTATGCAACTATAGTATATAGCATTGATACAGTCCATAGAAGCATAACATTTTAAATATAATATGTAGGTTACAATTTAGGAGGAATTTAATACTATGTTTTACTACTTTTTAGGGAACTTATAACTCTTGTTGGGTTAATTCTTTTGTTTGCTTTTATACCAACCAAAATTGTAAATAATTGCTATCTAAATCCTGATAGGATCTTGTCTGTCAGTCTGATAAATCTCATTTATCAGTTTATTGTACTATAGTGGTTTGTGTGTTGCTGTGAGACTGAAGGCTGTGCCACTGGTATATCAAATAACAGCAGGGGCAAACATGGTGAGCAGGTTTCAGTAGAGCTTCCAGACTAAGAGTCAGAAGAAGGAAGAGACCATCCACTTCTAAAGTATTGACCAGTGAAAACTTTATTGATAGCAGTGGGACACTGTCTGATATATTATTGGAAGACTTTATGAATAGCCCTGAAACGTTGTCTAATAACCATGCTGGAAGATGAGCCCCTCGGGTCAGAAGGCACTCAAACTACAATTGGGGAGGAGTTGCCGTCTCAAAGTAGTCAACTTTAGTGATGTAGATGGAGTAAAGCTTTTGGAATCTTCATTTTCTGATAGGGCATGACTCAATATGGGAAGAACCAGCTGCAAATATCCATTACTCTTTGGAACATGGAGTATACAAAGTATTAATCTAGGAAAATTGGAAGTTGTACAGAATGAAATGGAATGCATAGAGATCAATATCCTAGGCATTAGTGAGCTGAAATGGACTTGTTTTGGCCATTTTGAATCAGACAACCATAAGATCGACTGTGCCAGGAATGACAAATTGAATAGGAATGGCATGGCATTCATCATCATAAAGAATGTTTCAAGATCTATCCTGAAGTACAGTGTTCTCAGTAATAATAAAAAAAAAAAAAAAAAAAAAAAAACCATAAACCTACAAGGAAGACTAGTTAATACTGCTAATATTCAAATTTATGCTCCAACCACCAAAGCCAAATTTGAGGAGATTGAAGATTTTTACCAAGTTCTATAGTCTGAAATTGACCAAACGTGCACTCAAGATTTATTGATTATTGCTGGTTTTGGAATGCAAAAATTGGAAACAAAGAAGAATCACCAGTAGGGCCTTGGTGAGAGAAGTGACACTGGAGATTGCATGATAGAATTTTGCAAGACCAGTGACTGATTAATCGCAAATACCTTTTTCAACAACATAACCGGCATGGACTTTGCCAGATGGAATACACAGGAATCAACTCAATTACATCCGTGGCAAGAGATGATGGAGAAGCTCAGTACAAAGCCAGGAGCTGACTGTGGAAGAGACCATATCAATTGCTGATATGGAAGTTCAAGTTCATGCTGAAAACCATTAAAACAAGTCCACAAGATCCAAAATATGACTTTGATTATATCCCACCTGAATTTCGAGAACATCTGAAGTTTAGATTTGACGCATTGAACCCCAGTGATCAGAAACCAGATGAATTGTGGGATGACATCATCCATGAAGAAAGCAAAAAAGTCATTAAAAAGACAGGAAAGGAAGAAAAGACCAAAATGGATGTCAGAAGAGACTTGGAAACTCACTTTTGAATGCAGAGCAGCCAAAGCAAATAGAAGGAAATGACAAGAGAGCTGAATAGAAGATTTCAAAGAGCAGCTCAAGAAGACAAAGTCAGTTATTATAATGAAACGAGCAGAGACCTGGAGTTAGGAAACCAAAAGGGAAGAACACGCTTGGCATTTCTCAAGCTGAAGGAACTGAAGAAAACATCCAAGCCTCAAGCTGGAGTATTGAATGATTCTATGAGCAAAAACTCAGTGATGCAGGAAGCATCAAAAGAGGATGGGAGGAATATGCAGAGTCACTGTGCCAAAAAGAATTGGTTGATGTTCATCTCTTTCAGGAGGTGGCATATGATCAAGAACCAATGGTACTGAAGTAAGAAGATGAAGCTTCACTGAAGGAAATGGCAAAAAACAAGACCCCAAGAATTGACAGAATACTCATTGAGATGTTTCAGCGAATGCTACAATGAAGGCACTTACTTGCATATGCCATGAAATTTAGAAGACAGCTATGTGGCCAACTTACTGGAAGACATCCATATTTGTACCCATTCCAAAGAAAAGTGATCCCACAGAATGTGAAAGTTATCAAACAATATCCTTAATACCACACACAAGTAAAATTTTGCTGAAGATAATTAAAAAACAGTTACTACAGTGTATTGACAGGGAACTTACAAAAATGCAAATTGGATTCAGAAGAGGACGTGGGACAAGGAATATCATAGATGATGTCAGATGGATCTTGGCTGAAAGCAAAGAACACCAGAAAGATGTTTACTCATGTTTTATTGGCTATCCAAAAGCATTCACCTGTATGGATCATAACAGATTATGGATAACATTAAGAAGAATGGAAATTATAGAACACTAATTATGCTCATGAGGAACCTGTCCATAGACCAGGAGGCTCTAATTCAAACAGAACAAGGAGATACTGCATGGTTTAATATCAAGAAGGGAACGCGTTAGGGTTGTATCCTTTCACTGTACTTACTCAGTCTGTATGCTGAGCAGATACCCCGAGAAGCTGGACTATATGAAGAAGAACACAGCATCAAGACTGGAGGAAGACTCATTAACAACCTGCAATATGGAGATGACACAACTTTGCTTGCTGAAAGTAAAGATGACTTGAAGATCTTACAAAGATTAAAAAGTACACTCTGCAGTGTGGATTACACCTCAACATAGAGAAAATAAAAATCCTCACAATTGGACCAATAAGCAACATCACGATAAATAGAGAGAAAGAAGATTGAAGTTGTATTAGTTGGATCCATAGTCAACCCCAATGGAAGCAGCAGTCAGAAAATCGGATGAGGTATTGCACTGGACAAATATACTGCAAAAGACCTCTTTAAAGTGCTGAAGAGTGAAGATGTCTCTTTGAAAGACTAAGGTGAGCCCTACTGAAGCCATGGTATTTTCAATAGCTTCATATGCATGTGCAAGCTGGACAACGAATAAGGAAGACTGAAGAAGAGTTGTTGCTTTTGAGTTGTGGTCTTGCAAATAATATTGAAAGTACCAGGGACTGCCAGGAGAACTAACAAGTCTTTCCTGGAAGAAGTGTAGCTGGAATGCTCCTTGGCAGTGAGAATGGCAAGACTTTGTCTCACTTATTTTGGTCATGTCAGAAAGGACCATTCCCTGGAGAAAGGGTATCATGCTTGATAAAGTAGATGGTCATTGAAAAAGGGAAGACTTGCAATGAGATGGATTGATACAGTGGCTACAGTGCTGGGCTCAGGTATAGTGAGGATTATGAGGCTGGTGCAGGGCCAGGCAGTATTTTGTTCTGTTGTACATAGAGCCGCTATGAGTTGGAGCCAACTTGATGGCACCTAACAACAACAAATACAGATATAGCAAAATTAGCTTAACCAGGAAAATACTTCAGTAGTTTTAATGTTGAAAAGTAATTAAATGTAAAAGCAGAAATGAAAATCCATAGCTCTTCCAAACTCTGTTGTCCCTAGGATTTAAGAATGTTGTGAATCAGTGGGTTGGAATATACATAATGTAAAGAGCAAGAAGTAATTTCTCATCTCTTACAAATCTAGGACCACAAAAAAGAGGGCATGTAGCGTTTAAATTTATTCAGTGCTTAGGTGCATTCACTGTGTCGTGGAATTGTCATACCCTTTTTCCCTGAAGCAAATCCCTGCTGCTTTTGAAGCTTGCTTGACTGAGCAGAGTGGTCTGCTGTGATAACCGTGTAGGAGAAAATGAGAAGACGTGGAAATAGTTTTCCCCAAATACTGAAATTAACAAGGTATATAGCATTGCATCAAAGCTGAGGCTTTTTTTTATTTTTGTCAAACTGTATTAGCAAATAGAGTTATTTGAAACTTTCAGGTTGTCATGATTTTGTTTTGTTTTCTATATTAACTCTAGTCAATCCACTAGCCGAGTCATCTTTTATCCTACCCCTTTTCAGGCCCCTGAATTACCAACATCTAACTTGTGGTCAACTCCTACTTTCTCTTTAATGTTAGGTAATTTTGCCCTCTATTTCAAAAGATTGAACCAGACCCTACTCACAACAAATTCTTCATCACAATCACCTTCAATTGCTGCATATGCAGCTTTTAAATCAGTCAAAAGAAGGTGAGCCTTTTTTTGCACAAAAATAAGGCTAAATACGAACTGTAATGCATCTGTATGCTAACTCAACTACAAATTCCACTTAAAGACATAAAGATGCAGTTAGGAATGGATCTTGTTTATAACTGGGAACTGCCTATAGTTATTTTTAGCAGAGTATATATTTGTTAATTGGAAGGAAGGTTGGACAATCTACTTCCGTAGAGATACCACCTTGAAAACCCAAGGAGGGGTCACTATGAGTTGAACTGACTCAATGGCAGTGAGTTTGGTTTTTGGTTTTGTATATGTTAAGATCTACTAGGAAGGAAGATGGGGCAATCTACTTCCATAGTGATACTGCCTTGGAAACCCAAGGAGGGGTCGCTATGAGTTGGGTCCGACTTGACGGCACATAACAACAACAACAATCCCAACTTTGTAAAGCTATTTACCTCCAGCAAAATCCCACATTTGTCATAAATGTTGAGCAGGAGTTTGCTATTCACTGATGACTGAATGATTGACATCTTGTCAGAGAGACTGGGGTGTCTTCCCTATCTTGATAACTGGTGAACAGCTATTAGTAGGAGATAAAAGGATCCCATAACCTTTTGAGGAGTGCAGAAAAGCACTAGGTAGACGAACTGAGGCTGAAGGCCTCAAGTCCTAGGTCTATCTGAGAGGCCTTGATGCTCCCCCTATCCCATGTAGAACTGAATCAGTATTGCCCAGTCTCCAAGGTTGAGGACCACAAAGTGGGCCTTTAGAGGACTAGTCATTAGTGAATGGGTCTCACTCACAGAGCTTGCATTCAGTTTCTGTGTGTGCATGGTTTCTCAAGATTCTCTCCTTTACTTTGCAGACAGTCTTTCTTAGCATCTTGATGAGATCATTAGGGAATAAGAATACTGTCCTTCTTGGCTTGGGCTTCCAGATGTTCCAGTTGGCATGGTATGGTTTTGGATCTCAGGCCTGGTAAGTCTCTTCCTTAGATTCTCATGAAGTAACAGACAAATGGGTCTTTCAAAGGAGTTTGACCTGATTGAGTACATTTTGAAAAAAGCAAGGGTTATTTTTGTTGTTGTTGCTACATAATTTTAGGAATGTGATAAAAGTTTACTGGTTAGGTGTATTCACCATTTCGAAAACCATTTAGACGTTTATTTGGGGAAAGGTACAGCTAGGTAATTCAGGATTATTTGTAAAGATTGTATTCACTTTAGTGGGTTTTCAGTAAGTAGTTAGTTAATTGAATATGTGTCAACAACCCTCACCTCCAGTGTCCCCAGTTACATTTTAACTCTGTTTTTTAAACACCTTTGTTAATTTTTTAAGACACTGCATATAATCAAAAGTAAAACCAAAAGACAAGGAAAAAATGACTGTGGCAGGCTGCACTGCCATAATTAGCTGAGTGACCTGGGTAACATAACCTTATAAAATAAAGCATTTTAGTTAAACCAATACTAAAATCTCTTCCCAAATCATGTGTGTCCTGAGACAGTCATTACTGCTAGCGTATAAAATTTTCATAACAGGAAAGAAGGTCAAGAAATGCCCTGTGAAATAAGAAGAAATAAAAAGAATCCCAAGTATTGTTTTGTTCTATGGAAGCTTTCCCTGTGTGCCTTGTTAACAAATACCAGATTGCATGTCTTCGTTTTAAACATTAGAGTTGGAGGAGCTCACTTTACATATATGGAGGGATGGCATAATTCAGAGAAACTAGACAAGCTTTAATGGCGGTCTGGTTGGGGAGCAAATGAGAAAAGAGTGTCTTTCTCTCTGTATGAAGTCTTATCAGATTAACTTGGTCAATTCTTCTTTAAGATTTGGGTCCTGTGAACTTTGGTTTATTAGCTGATTCAATCAAATCCATTTGGTGTTTAAAAGACTTTGTGGACGTAAAGGGTTTTTTGAGTTTTTTTTTCCAGCAAAGATGTGGTTGTCAGCCAGCCCCAGTGAAGTCTGGCCAAGAAGGCCAGTGAGAAAAGAACTTCAGATCTCTATTTTTTCAGTTCATGGCACAGTGTGACTTGGTTTTGTTCAGGCGTAAAAACTGAGCAGCTTGAGGGCTAATGTAAGATGAGTCTTTGAGAAGTCCAAAACAAAAATTTAAAAATCAGTAGGGAAAATTCAGTGTTTATATAAGCAAAAAAATTCCTTATGAACTTCATGGAGCTTGTATCTGAAGCTGGTAATAAGGAAACTAGGAAGAAGAAAAGATTTTGAAAGAAGAAAATGAAATTTAAAAATGAAACTTTCCTACCCCCTCAGCCCCTCTACTTCTGTCTTAGTCCCTAAAGTGATCAGTATTAACAGTGTAAAATAGACACCTTCTAGGTTTAAAAAAAAAAAATCCATACTTTTGGAGAAAAATGAATTAGCACTAGAAAACATTTGTTGTTTTGCCACTGATTGTATTCTGAATAGTGATGTCCCTGGGCCAGCCTGCCCACATGACTGCAACCTGTCCTATCATTGCAGGATGATGTGGGCAGCAGGGACTATAGCTGCCATGTCAAGCATCACATTTCCAGCAGTCAGTGCCCTTATTTCACGGAATGCAGAGTCTGATCAACAAGGTAAGATCGCTGTCTTCCTCACTGCCCTCCCTCTTTAGCTGAGCCCTACTTGCCAGAGGCAAAAAGAAGCTCTGATGCCACTATACTGAGCCAGGGTGTCAGTCATGCCTTTCCTTCTCAACAATCATACCTATTTATCTTGCCTAATAGGAAAATTCAAGGAAAATGATTATTTTTTTGGGCTCTATATCCTGCTTTGTCTTAATTTTCAAAATCCCGATTCATCTGTTTAGAATACTAAGAATCAGAACTGACCATCATCTTTTAACAGTTTTGACGCTTCTCTATTACCATCAGAATTAACTAGACTATGGTCCCTTTTTAACAGATTATTGTTTAATAATGATAGAGCAGTTAGTAATGCTATAATTCTCTAAGTTTCTTAGCTTAATTTAGGAGATGGTTCTTTTTTTTTTTTTGTCTTTTTATTTTTTTATTTTAAGAGCTTGTTTTACATTCAATGTTACTTGTACATTTAGTTTCACTCCCCATTTACTACGTCCAACCCTAACCCAGTATCCTCGCATCCCTACCCTGTAACCCTCCTCCTGTGCCCCTCATATTTATGCACTCCTGTTTGTCCTGCATTTCCTCTATTTGAATGTTGGTCCTCTGGTGCCCCGTGGTCTATTGCTCTAAGGGATGTATTACCATAGAGTATTTGGGTGCATCATCCTGGGTTGAGTGGTTTGCGTGTACATCTTGTTAACTGTTGGGCTGAAAGCCAGTCCCTGGGGGTGCATTTTATTCCAGGTGCAGAATGTATTCCAGGGCCATAGTATTGGGGGTCTCACCAGATTTCATCTGATAAGTAAGTCTGATCATTATTGAGATTTTGGATTTTGTTTCACATTTTCCCTCCCACTCTATCCAGGATCTCCAGATTTGATCCTTTCTTGAGTGGTTGGTATTGGTAGCTGGGCACCATCTAGTTCTTCTGGTCTCGAGGGCCATCTTGTCCTATGGCTGATTGTTTCCAAATGCCCTTGGTTTCTTTTTCTTTTTTTTGCATTCTTCTTTGCTTCCGCCACAAGGAGACCATTAGCTGCATCTTAGATGGCTGCTTAAAAGCTTTTAAGCCCCCCAGTCACTATTCACCAATGTATGATGCGAAACAAAGCTTTTATGTATTTTGTTGTGCCAATTGAGTCAAGTGTCCCCCAGTACTATGGTCCTGAGACAGTAGATCTGTGGGATCTCTCTCCCATAGTATCTGGTTGTGAGAGATTACTCTGTGTCTGTCTTTTGTTGTTTCTATAAGGACTGCAGGTATTTTGTATCACTGGTGTCTGTGCAAGATTAGCCTCAGCTGAATCAATCCTTGGTCTATAGTATACTCCTGTTCACTGACCCCCATCTGATCCTTTCAGGTGTTTATATGTAGCCTGGTGTTTGGTGTTAATGGTAATGCAGTATTGTGGAAACATTGGTTGGTATTAGCATCTGTTATCTATCTCTTATGTGCACAATGTGGTGTAGGAGATGGTTCTTTGAAAAGAAAAAGAAAAATCTGTGATTATTGGTAATTGAATGCAGAATGAAGGACAAAATGAAAATTAGGAGTATGTATGTAATAGTTGTAGCTGTGTATCAACTTGGCTGGACCACAATTCTGTGTGGCTTAAGCTGTTGTAATGTGGTTATTCCCATGATGGGATCAGATGATTATGTTTTGAGCAGCCAGTCTGTTGAAAGGGAGTTTTGCTAGGGGTTTGTCCTGCTTCCAGTATATCTATGGACATCCTGGGAAAAGAGACATTCCTCTGTGGATTGGGATTCTGTTGTGCTGCCTACAACTGTCTGTGAGCGAACAATCCACCATTCGTCCAGGAGATCTTGGATTCGTCATTCATTGGAGTCAACAGCCAGTACATTGCCTGCCAACCTTGAGCTCCTCAGCCCCTACAGCTGCAAGAGTTGGGAAAAGCCTCCAGCTTGACGTTTGATTCAAGAACTTTGGATTTGCCAGCTTTTATAAGTGTGTGAGCCATTTTCCTAAGATAAATTTCTCTCTCTCTATATATATATAAGCTTTACTGGTTTTGTTTCTTTATAGAACACATTTGGTACCGGTAGTGGTTCTAGAGAGACAAAATCATAAGGATGGGCTTCCTAAATTGGTTCTCCAATTTGATTAATCTTAAACACACTAGTGACCCTGCTTCTGTTAGAAAAGAGGGTCCTGCTAATCCATGGCGTGAGGTGGCAACATTAATAAGGAAAATAGCACCACCAGTGGATCAAGTACTTGTGAGAAGTGAGACACTGAGTGATCACATATTTGATCCTTTTTTCAATTTTGTCAGCATGAGGAATATAAGGAAGCTGGTTGGTTGGTCCTACCTACATTGGACAAGGTGGTTAAAGAGCGAGATGAGCTCAGAGCTGCTGAGTCTCGGCTTAAGTGCCGCATAAAAGACCTCAGTTCTTCCAGTTGTGCTCTGAAAGAATGCCTTATATCTTCTAGCAACAGAGCTGATACTGCTGAAAACCAGACCCAGAGTCTTAATGTAAGGGTGGCTGAATTACAACGCCGATTAAATTGCCAAATCAGAATGGTGTCTGAAGTTAAAGTGAGGGCATTGATTGGGAAAAAATGGGATCCTGAAACCAGGAGAGGGGACATATGGACAGATAGTCAGGAAGATCAGGATATGGAGCCTGTAAATTCTGTTGAATCCCTCCCATCTGAAGGGATTACTTTAAAACCATTATCCCTCCACCTCAGTTTGATGGGATTAACCCAACTGGTCCTGCTGGGTCATTGTTTGAGGCAGAGGCCATGGAAGACATTCCTGAATGTTCTCAGGAACTGTCTCAACCATCCACTGTTGCTGCTAGACCTATAACTAAAGTTAAGTCCAAGCGAGCCCCAAAAGGTGAAATAGAAAGTGTGACTGAGGAGGTGTGGTATGCTACACCCGAAAAGACCTGCTTGATTTTGCTAACATGTACTGACATAAACCTGGAGACTATGTGTGGGAATGGCTACTGAACGTGTGGGATTAATGGTACAAGGATTGTAAGATTGGATCAGTATGAGTTTATTGATTTAGGCCCACTAAGTATGGATTCTTCATTCAGTGTTTCAGCTCGAGAGGTTAGGAAAGCATGTAATAGTTTATTTGGTTGGCTTACTGAAGAATGGATTATGTGATGGCTTACCTTAAGTCAAGTTGCAGTACCAGACTTGCCTTGGTATAATGTGGAAGAAGGTATCCAGAGGCTTAGGGAAATTGGCCTGTTAGAATGGATTTATCAGATTACACCCCTAGAGCCAGAAATGCAGAGTCCAGAAGATACGCCTTTCACCAGTACTGTGAGGAATAAATTTGTGAAGGGAGCTCCAGCATCCTTGAAGACTACTGTGATTGCTATTTTATGTAAACCTGATTTGACAGTGGGAACTGCCCTAATTGAACTAAGACACTTAACTACAATAGGGCTTATTGGACCCCGTGGTAGTAGGGGCCAAGTGGCAGCAGTTAATCGGTAAAGGCAAGGTGGGCATGGTTACCATAATGGACAGCAGAGTCAGAACAGTAATCAGAATAGTCTGACACGTGTGAAATTATGACATTGGCTACTTGCTCATGGTGTTCCTCGTAGTGAAATACATGGCAAGCCTACTAAATATTTACTTGATCTGTACAGACAGAAGAATTCTAGGTCACAGGAACAGCAACCTAGATTGAATCACCAGAATACAGAGTCACAACCTCTCGATCAATTCCCAGACTTGAGTCAATTTACAGACCTACAACCCCATAAATGATGGGGTGGCCAGGTCCCTTTGAGGAAGAACCCCACTACATTGCCAAAAATCTATAATGTCAATCTTTCTCCTAGCTTTCCCCAAAGGGACCTGAGGCCTTTTACGAGAGTGACTGGTCATTGAGGAAAAGGAAATAATCAGACTTTTCAGGGATTACTGGACACTGGCTTTGAATTGACACTAATTCCAGGAGACCCAAAGCGTCATTGTGACCCACCAGTCAGAATGGGGGCATATGGAGGTCAAATTATTGATGGAGTCTTAGCTAAGGTGCATCTCACCGTGGGTCCACTGGGTCCCCGAACCCATCCAGTAGTGATTTCCCCAATGCCAGAATGCATAATTGGAATAGATATACTGAGCAATTGGCAGAATTCCCACATTGGCTCTCTGACATGTGGAGTAAGGGCTATTATGGTAGGAAAAGCCAAGTGGAAGCCATTAGAACTGCCTCTACCTACAACAATAGTAAATCCAAAGCAGTACCGCATCCCTGGAGGGGTTGCAGAGATTACTGCCACCATCAAGGACTTGAAGGATGCCCAGGTGGTGATTCCCACCACATCCCCATTTAATTCACCTATTTGGCCTGTGCAAAAAACAGATGGATGTTGGAGAATGACAGTAGATTATCGTAAACTTAATCAGGTGATGACTCCAATTGCAGCTGCTGTTCCTGATGTGGTTTCATTGCTTGAGCAAATTAGTACATCTCCTGGTACTTGGTATGCAGCTATTGATCTGGCCAATGCCTTTTTCTCAAT
>NW_006921955.1:487589-497211 GCF_000298275.1 Orycteropus afer afer | reverse complement strand
ATAATTTAGTCTGTAGGGATCTTGATTGCCTTTCCCTTCCACAAGACATCACACTGGTCCATTATATTGATGACATTATGCTGATTGGACCTAGTTAAGAAGTATCGATGACTGTAGACTTATTGGTGAGACATATGCATGCTAGAGGTTGGGAGATTAACCCAACAAAAATTCAGGCACCTTCCACCTCATTGAAATTTTTAGGGGTCCAATGGTTTGGGGCATGTCGAGATATTCCTACTAAAGTGAAGGATAAGTTATTGTATCTGGCTTCCCCCACAACTAAAAAGGAGGCATAACGTCTGGTGGGTCTCTTTGGATTTTGGAGGCAATATATCCCTCATTTGGGTGTGTTGCGGCAGTCTGTTTATCAAGTGACTCGCAAAGCTGCTAGTTTTGAGTGGAGCCCAGAACAACAGAAGGCTCTGCAACAGGTTCAGGCTGCCATGCAGGCTGCTCTGTCACTTGGGCCATATGATCCGGCTGATCCAATGGTGCTTGAAGTGTCTGTAGTAGATAGAGATGCTGTTTGGAGTCTTTGGCAGGTCCCTATTGGTGAATCGCAACGCAGACCCTTGGGGTTTTGGAGCAAAGCCCTGCCATCCTCTGCAGATAACTACTCTCCTTTTGAGAAACAGCTTTTGGCTTGTTACTGGGCTTTGGTAGAGACTGAGCTGCCCATCATGAACTGGGTGTTGTCTGACCCACAGAGTCATAAAATTGGCCATGCACAGCAGCACTCCATCATTAAATGGAAGCGGTATATCAGAAATTGGGCTCGAGCAGGACCTGAAGGCACAAGTAAGTTGAATGAGGAAGTGCCCAAATGCCTATGGTCTCCACTCCAGTCACATTACCTTCCCTCTCCCAGTCTGCACCTATGGCCTCATGAGGAGTTCTTTATGATCAGTTGACTAAGGAATAGAAAACTCATGCCTGGTTTATAGATGGTTCTGTGCAATGTGCAGGCAGCACTTATAAGTGGACAGCAGCAGCACTGCAGCCCCTTTCTGGGACTTCCTTAAAGGACAGTGGTGAAGGGAAGTCCTCCCAATGGGCAGAACTTCAAGCCATGCATATGACTGTTCACTTCACATGGAATAAGAAATGGCTAGATGTGCAATTATATACAGATTCATGGGCTGTGGCTAATGGCTTAGTTGGATGGGCTGGGACTTGGAAGGAGCATGATTGGAAGATTGGTGATAAGGATGTATGGGGAAGAGGTATGTGGATAGATCTCTCTGAATGGGCCAAATGAGTAAAGCTATTTGTGTCTCACATGAATGCCCACCAAAAGGTAACCTTGGCAGAGGAGGACTTTAACAAGTAGATGGATAGGATGACACATTCAGTGGCAAGCAGCCATCCTTTTTCCCCAGCTACTCCTGTCATTGCTCAATGGGCTCATGATCAGAGTGGCCATGGTGGCAGGGATGGAGGTTGTGCATGGGCTCAGTAACATGGACTCCCACTTAACCAAGGCTGATTTGGCTACCGCCACTGCTGAGTACCCAGTCTGCCAGCAGCAGAGACTAACACCGAGTCCACGATATGGAACCATTCCTTGGGGTGATCAGCCAGCAACCTGGTGGCAGGTTGATTGCTTTGGACCACTTCAATTATGGAAGGGACAGCATGTTGTTCTTAGTGGAATAGATACTTATTCTGGATATGGATTCGCCTTCCCTGCATGCAATGCTTCTGCCACAACTACCATCTGTGGATTTACAGAATGCTTTATCCACCGTCATGGTATCCCACACAGCATTGCTTTGGATCAAGGGACTCACTTGACAGCAAATGAAGTGCAGCAATGGGCTTCTGCTCATGGAATTCACTGGTCATACCATGTTACCCATCATCCTGAAGCAGCTGGCTTGATAGAAAAATGGAATGGCCTTCTGAAAACACAATTATGGCTCCAGGTAGGTGGCGATACCTTGAAGGGTTGGGACAATGTTCTCCAGGAGTCTGTATATGCTCTAAACCAGCATCCAATATATGGTTCTGTTTCTCCAATAGCCAGGATTCACGGGTCCAGGAACCAAGGGCTGGAAACAGGAGTGGTACCACTCACTATTACTCTAGTGACCCACTGAAAAAATTTTTGCTTCCTGTCCCTGCTACCCTATGCTCTGTGGGTCTGGAGATTTTAGTCCCAAAGGGAAGAACACTCCTACCTGGAGACAATACTGATTCCATTGAACTGGAAATTAAGAATGCCACCTGGCCATTTTGGCTTCCTCATGCCTCTGGATCAAGAAACAAAGAAGGGGATTATGTACTATCTAGTATGATAGCTCTTGATTACCAAGGGGAAATTGGGTTGGCTTTACATAATGGAGGTAAAGACGAATATGTCTGGAATACAGGAGAGTCTTTAGGATGTCTCTTAGTACTCCCATGCCCTGTGTTTAAAGTCAATGGAAAATTACAGCAACCCAATTGTGATATGACCCTTCAGGATGAAGGTTTGGGTAACCCCACCAGGCAAAAAAACCATGAACAGCTAAGGTGCTTGCTGAGGGCAAGGGAAATACAGAATGGGTGGTGGAAGAAGGTAGTTCTGAATATCAGCTATGACCACATGACCAGCTGCAGAAACTAGGAATATAATTGTTATATTTCTTCATTGTTTATGTGCATCAAATATTTTTGTTTCCTTCTGTTACGAACTGTGAAATGTAAATAAGGTTAATGCATTTTGGTTGTGCGTGTGTTAGCGTATCATGTTAGGCCCAAATATGACTCTGTAATTGTCCTTATTTAGAGATTATATATGGTTAAGAAGATGTGTACAACTGCTAAGTTGACAAGGGTTGGACTGTGATAGTTGGAGCTGTATGTCAACTTGGCTGGACCACAATTCTGTGTGGCTTAAGCTGTTGTGATGTGGTTATTTCCATAATGGGATCAGATGATTATGTTTTGAGCAGCCAGTCTGTTGAAAGGGAGTTTTGCTAGGGGTTTGTCCTGCTTCCAGTATATCTATGGACATCCTGGGAAAAGAGACATTCCTCTATGGATCGGGATTCTGTTGTGCTGCCTACAGCTGTCTGTGACGAACAATCCACCATTCAGCCTGGAGATCTTGGATTTCTCATTTGTGGGAGTCAACAGCTAGTACACTGCCTGCCAACCTTGAGCTCTTCAGCCCCTGCAGCTGCAAGAGTTGGGTAAAGCCTCCAGCTTGACATTTGATTCAAGAACTTTGGACTTGCCAGCTTCTATAAGTGTGTGAGCCATTTTCCTAAGATAAATTTCTCTCTCTCTCTCTCAATATATATATTTAAGCTTTACTGGTCTTGTTTCTCTAGAGAACCCAGTCTAACACAATGTAGAAAGTAGTACAGTACTCTCTTAATTCATTTTTTTCTCATGCCTCTGGCTTCCCTATCTGGCAGTTCCTGTTAATCCTTTCTTTCTGCATTTCCTAATGGCTCACCTTAATTCAGAGGGATTTTTTTTTTTTTTTTTTTTTAATTCTGAATAGCCCTTTAAAAAGTTCCAGTGAAAACCTAGATTGGAAAAGATAGTTTATTCATTATACTTATTTTTCCACATCAGAAATTACCCAATTATTCATATGCATTTTCAAATAGTGTCACTTATAAGTGAGCACCTCTAGGTGTGAGAATTCAGCCACTCCTCGGAAGGAAGTTGGGGCAATCTACTTCCGTAGTGATACTGCCTCAGAAACCCAAGGAGGGGTCGCTATGAGTTGTGGCCGACTCTACGGCACATAACAACAACAGCAACAACATAAGTGAGCACCTCTAGGTGTGAGAATTCACCCTGTTAGTCCATGGTAACCTTACGTTTTTGAGGAGGTGTCAAGTGTGTTAATTGGGATACATATAATGAGAACTAGCACTCTTTTGGTATCTGACATACACTCTCTGTGCCTCCTGTTCCTCAGGACACAAATTTTCTTTGGCTATTTTTATATTTTTATACTCATGGATACCAGTACAGATGTTTTTAAGTGTCAACATACAGAATTATTAGGATACATGTAGTAGGTTGAATTATATCAAGTTGTCAGTATTTGACCATTTCTGACTTAAAAAACATCCATTTCATATTGTTCAATCTAATTTTTTACCTGCCACTTTAGAAACACAAACATAATTAGAAATTAGCACATCTGGGATTTTTCAATACAGGTCATCAGAAAGATGCTGCCCAGGAAGCATGTCCAGCAGCCAGAAAACCTATGTAATAGTAAGGATAGCTTTGTGCTCCTATATTGGCAGGATGTTATTAAAGCACTATTAAATGAACAGAGCAGGGAAATCTCAGCACAAAAGTGGAAATTACCTGCAAGTAGGGAATATTAAAGTTTTGCTTTTTAATATTCTCCATTTATAGGCAGATGTTACTATTCTGGAGGAATTCTGCCCCCTAGGGATTTCAGAAGCATCACTATCATTTCATATCATTTTAGATCTTGGAACAGAGTGAGGACATTAAAAGGACATAGTAACACCCAAGAAAACATTTGTGGAATGAATGAACATATTCTAAGTCTTCATGAATGAACATATCCTAAGTCTTCCTAATCTACTTTCCTCAACATGCTTTTATCCAGTTAGCTGAATGAATATGTTAATGGCTTGGAAGAAAGTACTGTTAAGTCCAAATCTTGAGATGCTTTACTGAGAAGACTGTCTCCCATGCTTCTCTTTGTTCTAATGTAGGAGTTGCCCAAGGGATCATAACTGGAATAAGAGGACTGTGCAATGGTCTGGGCCCTGCACTGTATGGCTTCATATTCTATATGTTCCATGTTGAACTGACTGAAATGGAGCCAGAATTGAATTCTAACAACATTGCCATGCAGGTAAATTGGTAATAAATCTCATTTTATAATAGTGGGAATGTGAGATTATAGCAAAACCTTCTGACCGTATTTGTGTAATATGATTGTTGTATTGGACAATAGTAAGTACTGTGTTCAGTGATTCCTGAGTATCTTATGTAAAAGATTTATTTTAACTTTATTCAGAGTGCTGTCTGCTGGCTAAGTCCAGACAAAAGAAAATATGAAATGACCTAAAATTCATCTTATATATTGAGCTAGAAATTTTCTCTCTTTTTCCATCTAAGTGATAATTGGTATAGATTTCTTAAAAAATCTGGAATTAATGTTCATGTACAGAAGTGGATGATCTGAAATCATAGGATAGGATTAGTGATAAACAGCTGTCATTTATATGCTTTACAGGTCTGGTTTACACTATTTAGAAGTGATACAAAGAGCAGTGATTAATTTGCCCCTTTTCATATTCCAAACACTAGCTCTGTTAGAACTTACCTTTTCATTTAAAAAGACAATGGTTTTTGAGATTACCATGATTCACTTTTTCTTGGTGTGCTCTTTTGGGTCATCCTGGACTAATTTTGGATTGGAAAAACTAACTGAATTCTTCATCTCCATTTGTTTCCCATACCCATCAGGGAGCTGTCATCCCAGGCCCGCCATTTTTATTTGGGGCATGTGTAGTTCTTATGTCTTTTGTGGTTGCTTTATTTATTCCTGAATACAGTAAAGCCAGTGGAATTCACAAACATAACAGCAGCCTGACCAACATCTCAGTACGGGACACTGATGAAGACATTGAGCCACTGCTGCAAGACAGCAGTATCTGGGAACTTTCTTCCTTTGAGGATCCTGGCAATCAGTGCACTGAGCTGTAAACTTGGCAGAAGGACGATTTTGCAAATGCTGCCTATGAGAGCCACGGAGGAGCCATACCACACGACCTCATGGTGTTGAAGGAGAGACGACAGCATCCTTCAGTGGCCCTCTTCTACTCCTTCTGTCTTCCTCTTTCTCCTTCTGCTTCCTTTTTGTCCATTCATTTTCTTTGTACATTAGAACAAGGTGAGACGTAAAATACTTTTCTGCAAATGATGTGTAACTAACTCTCAAGGTTATTTGGAGTCTGAGCTTTGATGCTCAAATAGAAAGTCATTTCTGTGGGAGAAAGGATAGCTTTCCTTTAATAACTCCTGAGTAAAGGTGACAGCAATCTTTGCAGGCTCTTTTCAACAGAATGTATAGGATTATAGTAGGACTGCCATCTCTGGCAAGATTTCAGTAAAAAAATCTCTTTTCATTTTATTTGTTTCTCTGAACCCATGCCTGTCTGTCCTATAGGTGTTTATGAGGGGCCACTCTAAAGAGTCACTCACTCAGTATCAGGGATTTATTGCCTTTATTCAAAGGTCAAAGGAAAGCCTAGTTTATTTTCCTTTAATTCTTTTTACTTCCTGTTCTTGTCTAGAATGAAATTCCACATATATACCTCTAGTCATATATATGATCAGTGATTACCAAATGAAGAAAATTTTTCTTAAAATTTATATCATGTAGCACTACCAACTCAGATTCTTGGACCTAATTAATATCTTGGTCTGAACCAGAATGATTTTACATCAAGGATTCTGGTGGTAACAAAGAAACTAGAGGATGCTTCTAAAAAAATTTTCAACAGATGTGAACATTCCTAAGTGTGGATAACAATTAGTAACTGGAAACCAGTGTAGTTTATATTCAAGTTTGGCCTCACAGATTTCGTTACTACTATTTCTACTTTCCCATGTCTCCTACGTCTGACTTCTCAAATTTTTCCCATCCATCACACTTCTGCCTTAAATGTTCTCTGTAGTTCTCTGTAGAGGTCATGGGAGCTCTGGTAGCATAGTACCAGAGGCATTTGACTCCTAACCAGAAGGCTGGCAGTTCAAAACCCCCCAGCCAACTCTTCGGAAGGAAGGTTGGGCAATCTACTTCCATAGTGATACTGCCTCGGAAACCCAAGGAAGGGTCACTATGAGTCGGATTGACTTGACAGCAGTGAGTTTGGTTTTTGGTTTTTCTGGTAGTATGCATTTGTATTCGATAATAAACTTCATTTCATTTTGTTTATCTCACTTAAATTTCATGGAAATATGCACATCAAATTTCTTTCTAAAATATGATGGTTTAGTAAAGATCATTTTCACAAATGTCTTGTAATTTTTCAAGATGCTTTATGAATAAAGAAAACTTTACAGATTTATATGTATTTTGCTGTACCAGTAAATGAGTATTAAATAGGATCTACCTTTAACAGAGCATTCCATTGAAAGTTTCATAAGTATGAAATATATGTAGATATTTGTAAAGGGTTTTAATTTTTTTGATGGGGTGCTGTGTAAATCTTGTATTTATAAATGCAATGAAGGTATTGACAGAAAAAAATATATATACAACTTTTATAAAGGATTGTGTATTGACTGAACACGTTTAAAAGAAAATATATTTTGAAGTCTGTTCTGCCATAAACAGAGATAACATATCTTTTTACTATGCTGTTGATTTTTAAGTTAAGCTTCCAAATACATAATAAATTTGCAATGGATACTTTTATGTCTTTCGTGTTTCTTTGAAACAAATAATGCCATAGATCTTTTGGATTCTGTTTTGGGTGGCTTTCAACTAAAATTAATTATTCAGTTAATACAAAATATATGTACTTTTTTAAAAAAAAATTAATTCTAGTAAACTTCCTTGAAATCTGCTTTAAAAATCAGATAATTTAAAATATATATAAATGTTTATTTTTCATGTTAAATATGCGTTCTAACATCTTTATTTCTGCTTTTTACCGCTGCTTGTTACAATTTATTACTTTACCCAGTATGACCAATGTCTTTTTGTTCTTTTTTTTTTTTCAGTTAGATAGATTTTTAAATTGAGATAAAATTCACATAACCTAATATCCACAGTTGCAGCCATTTTAAAGTATAGAGTTCAGTAGTATTTACTAAATTCCTAGGTTTATGAAAACCTTATCAGATACATGATTTGCAAATACTTTCTACCATTCTATAGGTTGTCTGTTTACTTTCTTGATAGCGACAAGTTTTCAGTTTTTGTGAAGTCCAGTTTATCCCTTTTTCTGTTCTATTTTTATGTTTGGTGTCATATCTAACAATCCATTGCAAATACAAGGTCATAAAAATTTACCCCTGTTTTCTTCTCACAGTTTTATAATTTTAGGTGTTACACATAGGTATTTGTTCATCTAAAGTTGAATTTTGTATAAGGTGTGAGATAGGGGTCAGACTGTGTGTGGAGATCTAGTTGTTCCAACACCATTTGTTGAACTGGCTATTCTTTACACATTGAATAGTCTTCACACCCTTGTAGGTTTAATACTATACATACTAATAGTATATAGTATAGTAACAGTAAACAGTGTAGTATTAGTAAACAGTATACTGTTTTCTATGTCTGTGACAGTACTTATGTTTAGATTACTGTAGCTTTCTAGTTTTGAAATTGGGGAATGTGAGCCCACCAAATTTGTTCTTTTTCAAGACTGTTTTGGTTGTTCAGGGACCCTTTATTTCCATACGAATCTGAAGGTCAGCTTTTCAGTTTCCGCAAAAAAAAAAAAAGCTGTTGGAATTTTTATAAAGATTACAGTGAATCTGTAGATAGTTTTGTATGGTATTGACATCTTAACAATATTAAGTCTGCCAATCCATGAACATGAGATTTCTTCTCGTTTACATCTTCTTTAATTTCTTTTCAACAATGTTTTAAAGTTTTTGGTGTACAAGGTTTACATTTTTTTGGTTAAATTTATTGCTAATATTTTATTGCATGCTATTGTAAATGGTTGCCTGCTAACCAGATGGCTGGTGGTTCAAACCCACCAGCCACTCCCTGGACGGAAGGTTGGGCAATCCTACTTCCGTAGTGATACTGCCTCGGAAACCCAAGGAGGGGTCGCTATGAGTCGGGGCCGACTCGACGGCACATAACAACAACAACAACAACATTGTAAATGGAATTTTCCCCCTATTTTCATGTTAGGATTGTTCACTGCTACTACTTTACAGAAATAAAATTAATTTTTTTTGTGTTAATCTTATATCCTATCACTTTCCTGAATTCATTTATTAAGTTTAGCAGGTTTGTTCTGTGGATTCTTTAGAATATTCTACATATAGGATTATATCATCTGTGAGTAGAGATAGTTTTGTTTCTTTTCCATTTTGGACACTTCAGTTCTTTTTCTTGACTGATTGTTATGGGTAAAATTTCCAGTACAGTGTTGAATATAGGGGTGTTCTTAGGGGGTAATCCATCAAGTATGATGTTAGCTGTGGGTTTTTCATAATGCCCTTTATCCTGTTGAGGAATTTTCATTGTATGCCTAGTTTGTTGCGTATTTTTATCATGAAGTTGTCAGGTGCCTTTTTTGTATTGAGGCAATCATGTGGTTAATATTTTGTTATTGTTGTGTATTACATTGATTTTTGTATATTGAACTAACCTTGCGTGCCTACGTTGTTCATAGTATATAGTCTTTTCAAATACTACTGAATTGTTTGCTAACATTTTGCTGAGGATTTTTGCATTTATATTCACAAGGGTATAAAGATACTGAGCTGTATCTTTTTTTTTTTTTTTAATATTCTTATTTTTCTATTGTGATTTGGGTGAAGATTTACAGACCAAATTCACTTTCCATACAGCAGTCACATATACTTTGCCTCATGTCATTGACCACAATTTACCACAATGCAACAGCTCACCTCCCACTTCCTCCCCATAGTT
>NW_006921955.1:476380-478244 GCF_000298275.1 Orycteropus afer afer | reverse complement strand
AAAAAAATTTTTATTGTGATTTGCGTGAAAAGTTTACAGATCAAATTCACTTTCCGTATAGCAGCTCACATACACTTTGTTTCATGGCATTGACTACAGTTTACCACAGTGCGACAGCTCCCCTCGTACACTCTCCCGCTTGTTACCTCTTCCCTTTGTCCTTCCCTCCCATGCACTCCTGCTGCCTGAGCTGTCTCCTGGTGCATACACAGCCCTTCTATTCTCCCATAATTGATATCTCCAAGAAGTATATCTACCTAATGTAAATTTTCAGCTCATATGCCTTTCTTTTGTTTGACTGGAAACCATGGGAGTGGGTTCAATTCCAGATCTGAAGGGCAACTAGGGGCCATAGTCTCAGTGGTTCCATCAGGCTGTATCAGACCAGAAAATCTGGTCCTTTTTTTTCAATGATTTTGAGTTTTGTTCCACATTTTTCTCCCACTGTATCCATGATCTCCTACATAGATCCCCCTCCAAGCAGTGGACAGTGATAGCCAGGCACCATGTAGTTCTTCTGGTCCCGTAGTCTTATAGGCTGAGGATCACACAGTGTACCAGTGGCTTGGACTAATTTTTTCCATGTGTCTTTGGTTTTCTTCGTTCTTCTTTGCTCTGTATGAGGGAAAACCTGTCGTTGCATCAGGATGGCCGCTTGCAAGCTTTTAAAATCCTATTCGCTACTCGCCAAAGTAGGATGTGGAACAATGTTTTTGTGTATTATATTATGCCAGTTGAGCTTGATGTTCCCTGTGACCTGGGTCCCAAGCCCATAGATCCAGCCATTCGCTTCCTCTGGGTAGCTTGCTGTGGCCAACAAGTGACTACAACTTTGTCCCTTTTCAGCTCTACTATATACCTGGGAATTCTTGGAGAACATGCCAATACAGTTGTAGAAACATTTTCTGTCAACCCTCTGCGTGGTCTTGGGCAGCTCCCCCTTCCATAAACATACCTAATAGTTCAGCCTGTCTGCCCATCTATCCTCCCATATATTAATGTTTCAGTACTGTATGTGCAAAAGGGTTCATCTTTGTTGTCTGTACCTCAAATTCACCTCTCTATGTCTTCCTCTTCCTCATTGCCACTGTGTTGATTACTCACATTTGGTACATTGCTCTTCTCTTCACCCAAATCAGTACCTGTCTCTACCTAACAGTGTTCCCTACCCTCTCTTTCCTTGGTGTAGAGGAGTCCAACTGATTCTTGGATGTTCTTGTTGTATCCTGTCACAATGCAAAATCCCTCAATTAGTAGCAGTAGATTTTTTACTGAGTCTCTTGGGTTTTCTAGGTGTAGGATCATATCATCAACAATAAGAATAGTTTTACTTCTTCCATACCAATTTGAATGCCTTTGATTTCCTTTTCTTGCCTTATTCTCCTGGCTAGGACTTCCAATAAATGTTGTATAGGAGTGGTGATAGAAGGCACCCTTGCCTCTTGCCTATTCACAAAGGAATTGGTTTCAGTGTCTCTCCACTGAGAATAATGTTGGCTGTTGGTTTTGCATATATGCCCTTTATGATATTGAGGAATGTTCCTTCTATTCCTATTTTGCTGAAAGTTTTTTGTTTTTCTTTTTAATCGGGAGTGTTGGATTTTATCAGATGCCTTTACTGCATCAATTGGTATGATCACGTAGTTCTTTTCCTTTGTTTTATTTATGCGGTGAATGACATTGATTGCTTTTCTAATGTTGAACCATCCTTGTATACCTGATATGAACCCCATTTGGTAATAATGAATTATTTTTTTGATATGTTGTTGGAGTCTGTTGGCTAGGATTTTGTTGAAGATTTTTGCATCTATAGTCATGAGCGATATTGATCTGTAGTTTTCCTTTTGAGTGATGTCTTTGCCTG
>NW_006921955.1:471687-475777 GCF_000298275.1 Orycteropus afer afer | reverse complement strand
TTTTTTAATGCATTTTATTGAAATATAATTTATGTACAGTGAAATACACAAAACTTAAGTGACATGGGTCAATGCATTTGTTCTTCAGTGTTTCTTCCCTCCCCTTCCACCCATGGCAACCAACAAAGAAAGTTTCCCTCCATATATAAACCTTTCCTTGACCCTCCACAACAACGAACTAATGCTATGTTTGTCCTTCTGTGATTGACTTAATTCACTCAGCATAATGTCCTCCCAAGTTCATCCATATTAGCAGTGTTTTGCAGACTCTGCATTATTCTTTAGTGCTGGATAGTATTCCAGTATGTGTATGTACCATAGTTTGGTCATCCACTCTTCTGCTGATGGGCATGGAGGTAGTTTCCATCTTTTTGGTATTGTAAATAGTGCTGTGATGAACATGAACATGAATGTATCTGTTCCTATCCTGGCTCTCACCTCTCTAGGAAATATACCTACTAATGGGATTACTGGGTCAAATGATATCTCCAATTCCAACTTTCTAAGGAATTGCCATATTGCTTTCCACAGTGGTTGTGTCACTTCACAGTCATACAAGCAGTGTATGAGTCTCAGTCTCTCCACATCTCCACGAGCATTTGTTATTTTCTATCTCATTAAACCTTGCCATCAGTGCTAGGGTGAGACAGTATATCTCATTGTTGTTTTGATTTACAGCCCTCTGATGGCCAATGATTGTGAGCGTCTTTTCATGTATTAGCTGACCACCTGAATATCCTCCTTAGTGAAGTGTCTATTCATGTCTTCTGCCCATTTGTCAGTTGGATTGTTAATTCCTTTGGTGTTGAGGCATTGGAGTTTTCCATCAATCTTAGAGATAAGTCCCTTGCCAGGTATGTAATTATTGGCAAATACAAATTTTTTGCTGTCATTTTTGTCATGTGCTTTTTCATTGTGTCAATTTCTTTGTTTCATATAAATTTTCTATGCAGAGCTCATTTTGTTTGTGAATCCTGTTATCACTTCCTTCATTGCTATTTGCTGAATATTTATGCTGGTCCTCTTTTTTATTTTGATGTGAAGGTTTATCATTTTTCTTTGAGGTTACCCTGTGATATAGTTTTCTTCCCAAGTGTAGAACAGTCTGTTCTATCTTGTAGTTGTCTTGACTTCCCTACCATCTAGAAGTTCTGTAGCGACACAGATTTTTTTTTTTTTTTTCCATCTTTTTGGTTTGTAGCTGTCCTCATTTGTCAGTTGGTGTCTCTGGTTCCCTGTTTACAATCTTGTAGGCTTATTTACTTTGGATCCTTCCATAGCTGGGTTGGTTTCTGGGTTATATCATCCTGTGTGTTAATGGTCAGTTGTTGCTTTTCTGTCCAAAGGGCTCCCTTTAGCATCTCTTGTAAGGTTGGTCTGGTTTTAGCAAATTCCCTTAATTTCTGCTTATTGGGAAATGTCCTAATTTCACCGTAACATTTGAGGGACAGTTTTGCTGGGTACATAATTCTTGGTTGGAAATTTTTCTCTTTCAGTGTTTTATATGTAACATCCCATTGTCTTCTCGCCTGCATGGTTTCTCTCGAGAAATTCAAGCTTAGTCTTATTGGTTGCCCCTTGTAGGTAACTTCATTTTTCCCATGCTGCTCTCATGATTATTTTTTTTGTCTTTGGTTTTGGTGAATTTGATGATGATATGTCTTAGTGTTTTTCTTTTGGGGTCTATCCTGTTTGGGGTTCGTTGGACTTCCTGAATGGATATATTCTCATCTTTCATCCTATCAGGGAAGTTCTTCTCCAACAAATCTTGGACAGTTTTCTCAGTGGTTTCATTTTACTCTTTCTGTTCTGGAATTCCAATGACATGTAGGTTATTCCTTTTGATAGTTTCCCACATGAACCTTAGGCTTTCTTCATTTTGTTTTGATCTTTTTTCTGATTGATCCCTTTCCAAAGAAGTATTCAGATATTTGTCTTCAGTCTCATTAATTCTCCCTTCCATTGCATCAGTTCTACTCCTTTGCCCTTCCAATGTGTTACCTGTTTCTGACAATTTAGTATTAATCTTCTGGATTTCTGTCTGTAGGTTTAGAATAATTTCTAATTTTTCATTTATTTTGTCATTTTGTTCTTGTATTTTCTTCCAAAATTCTTACAGGGTTTTTTCTTTGTTTTCCTTGGTCTGTCTCTCAGTCCATTGAAGATACTTAAATATAATTCTTTTGAATTCCTTATCAGGGAGTTCCAATACTGCTGCTTCCTGAGGGATGTGTTTTGGGTCTGTATCCTGGTCCCTTGTTTCTCCTGCTTTATTTTGCTTCTTTGTGTGGACTGTGATGCTCTGTTGTCTGTGAGGCATTGTGATGTTTTTGTATTTATATTTAATTGGTGATTATATGTTGGAGTGACTTGCCCTCAATTTTGTTTTCTTTGTATGTTATCTATACAGGCAGGGTACTGTGCTGTGCTCCTCTATTCACTAGTAGACAGCACTTACATACTCACCACCTGTCTTCTTTCTTGTTGTCAGCCTCTCATATGTCCTTGCCAACCCTAGCAAATAGAGCCTGTTCTTAGGTCCCTGAAATCCGAATGAGAATGCTATCACTTTAAAATCCAAAATGATTGCCACTTGTAAACATTCAAAATGGCTGCGCCCTCGGTCACTTTAAATATCCAAAATGGCTGCTGCGTGTAAACAATCAAAGTGGCTGTGCGCTCTGGACAGCAGAAAGTCCACAGCTCAGGTTGTCTCCTTCCTTGCTGTTTCCCTTCCTAGTCATACGCCACCAGAGCAGTTGTCCCTGCAGCCCTTGGTGACCAGGACTGATCTTTAAGTCAATTCTCAGGTCACAACACCACTTGGAAATATTCAGGCTGTTGGTCTCATCAGAGTAGCTGACAGTCTGCAGCTCTGACCATCTCTGTACTCACTGTTTTTGATCATGGTTTTCCAGTAATTGGTGCCTAATCCACTTCTGTATACTTCCTTTCAAAGTTCAGGGTTCCAGGATTATCTTCTGTATCTCTGTGAATTGGTTTTTCTTTTCTTTTTTGAAGAGGGTCTGTGTCACTTGTCTGACTATTCCGTCATCTTTCCAGAAGTCCCCTTTTTCATGTTTTGAAATAGTTTGAGTAGGATTGGTGCTAGTTCTTCTCTGAAAGTTTGGTAGAATTCTCCAGTGAAACCTTCTGAGCCAGGACTTTTTTATGTTGGTAATTTTATTTATGACCTGTTCAGCTTCTTTTGTTATGGATGTGTTCAAATTTACCACCTCACTTATGTAAGTACTGTGTTTCTAGAAATCTGTCCATTTCTTCCAGATTTACAGATTTGTTGGAGTACAGTTCTTCATAGTATCCTGATATCGTTTTTATTTCAGTTGGTTCTGTTATGATGTCACCTATTTCATTTCTTATTCATGTTATTTGTATTCTCCCCCTCTTTTCCTTTGTTAAATTTGCCAGTGGTTTGTCAATTTTATTGATCTTTTCAAAAAATTAACTTCTGCTCTTGTTGATTTTTTCTATTGCCCTTCTATTTTCTGTTTCATTGATTTCTGCTCGAATCTTGATTATTTCCTTTTTGCTGGTGACTGTAGGCTTTTCTTGCTGTTCTTTTTCTAATTGTTGGAGATGTTGGTTTAAAGTGTTGTTTTGGCTCTTTATTCTTTTTTGATGTGTTCATATTTTGCTATAAATTGGCCTCTGATCACTGCCTTTGCTGTGTCCCAAAGATTTTGGTATGTTGTGTTTTCATTCTCATTTGATTCAAGGTGTTTTTTAGTTCCTTTTTTCATCTTTTATTACCCAGTCGTTCTTAAGTAAGGTGTTGTTCAGTTTTCATGTGTTTGCTGTTTTTCCATTGATCTTCCTATTGTTGATTTCTAATTTGATAAAATTGTGATGTGAGAAGATGCTTTGCAGTATTTCAATGTATTTAAATTTATTAAGGCTTGTTTTATGGCCTAATATATAGTCTATCCTGGAGAATGTTCCATGTGCAGTGGAAAAGAATGCATATAGTGCTGTTGTTGGGTGAAATGCTCTGTAGATGTTTATAAGGTCAAGTTGGTGGATTGTATTGTTTAGCTCTTCTGCATCTTTGTTGAGTTTCTTTCCAGTTGTT
>NW_006921955.1:460677-471587 GCF_000298275.1 Orycteropus afer afer | reverse complement strand
TATGACTGTGGAGTCATCTATTTGGCTTTTCAACTCTTTTTAAAAAAAGTCTGATTTATGTACTTTGGGGCTCTTTCATTGGGTCCATAGATATGTGTTATGGTTATATCTCCTTGTTCGATTGATCCTTTAATTATTATATAATGTCCTTCCTTGTCTCGTACGGTGGTTTTTGTCTTAGAGTCCATTTGATCAGAAATTAATATTGCCACTCCTGCTCTTTTTTGTTTTCATTTGCTTGATAATATCTTTTTCCAACCTTTGATTTTTAGTCTATTTTTGTCTTTATCTCTCAGGTGTGTCTCTTGTAGACAGCATATTGATGGGTCTTGTTTTCTTACCCAATCTGCAATTCTTCGTCACTTGAGTGGTGCGTTTAATCCATTAAAATTCAGTGTAGTTACAGGCAAGTATGAATTGGTTGTTGTCATTTTGTTATGTGTTTTTTCATGGTGTTCCTGGTTTCTTCATCCCATATAATTTTTTTTTGTGCTGGGCTCATTGTATCTTTGGATCGTGTTATCATTTCCTTTGTTGCTGTTGTTTTAGTATTTGCTAAATACTTGTGCTTGTCCTCTTTTCTATTGGTTTGTGATGTTTATCATTTTTCTTTGAGGTTACCCTGTGATTTATAAATTTCTACCCAAGTTGAGAACAGTCCATTCTATCTTGCAACTCTCTTGACCTCCTCATCATTTAGAAGTTCTGTAACTACACTATTTTTTCCCTCTTTTTGGTTTGTACTTGTCCTCATTTGCCAATTGATGTCTCTTGTTCCCTGTTTACAATCTTGTAAGCTTATTTTACTTTGGATGCTTTCATAGCTGTGTTGGATTCTGGGTTATGTTGTCTTGTGTATTAATGGTTGGTTGTCATTTGTTATTATTAGTTCTGTGTTCAAAGGACTCCCGTTAGTATCTCTTGTAAGGTTGGGCTGGTTTTAACAAATACCCTTAATTTCTGCTTATCTACAAATCTCCTAATTTCACCATCATATTTGAGGGACAGTTTTGCCAGGTATCTAATTCTTGGTTGGAAATTTTTCTCTTTCAGGGTTTTATATATACTATCCCTTTGCCTTCTTGCATGCATGGTGTCTGCTGAGAATCAGAGCTTATTCTTATTTGTTGTCTTTTTACGTAACTTTTCATTTTTCCTGTACTGCTTTTAGGATTCTTTCTTTGTCTTTGTTTTTGGTGAGTTTGATGATGAAATGTCTTGGTGATTTTCTTTTGGGGTCTATCCTGAGATTCATTGGAATTCCTGAATGGATATATTCTCATCTTTCATCATAACAGGGAAGTCATCTTCCCACAAATTTTGGACAGTTTTGTAAGTGGTTTTGTTTTTCTCTTCCTGTTATGGTATTCCGATTACACATAGGTTATTCCTTTTGATGGTATCCCACACGAACCTTAGGCTTTCTTCATTTTGTTTTCATCTTTTTTCTCATTGATCCCTTTCTAAAGAAGTATTCGTGTATTTGTCTTCAGTCTCATTAATTCTGTGTTCCATTGATCCCATTCTACTCCTTTGCCCTTTCAATGTGTTATCTATTTCTGAAAATTTGGTATTAATCTTCTGAATTTTTAATCTGTAGATTTTGTATCATTTACAATTTTTCATTTATTTTGTCATTTTGTTCTTGTATCATTTTTCTAAATTGTTCTAAGGTTTTCTCTGTGTTTTCCTTAATTTTGTCAGTGTATTCCTTGATCTGTCTCTCAATCCTTTGAAGGTACCTACATATAATTCTTTTGAATTCCTTATCAGGGAGTTTCAATGCTGCTGCTTCTTGAGGGATGTGTTCTGGGTCTGTATTCTGCTTACTTGTTTCTCCCTCTTTGTCTTGCTTCTTTGTGTGGACTATAATGGTCATTGTCTCCAAGATATTGTGACATTGTTGTATTTAGATCTCTGTTAACTGTTTGTGAAAAGCAGTTAAGAGTGAGTCAGGCTCTTCATGGTAGTCGTTTATCACTGGCCAGTTGATAGAAAAGGAAGTGGTAGCTCTCACTCAGTAAGTGGAGATATAGGAGATGTGAGTGTGGTTGCATTGTATGGGCATTGTTGCTGTCTCCTGCTCAGTTAGATAAAAACAATGATTGAAAAACCATCAAAAAAGTAAAAGTAAGCAGACAAAAAACACACCTCATAAACATACAGGAGCAATCACCAAAAAAACAAAAGAAAAGAAAAAAACAAGAAAAACAAAAACCCCACAATATCTATGGAGGGAGCATTAAGAGTAAAGAGGTAGCATAGGGGGATAATGAAGAAAAAAATGGGAAACATGTAAAAAGAAAAACAAGGAATGTAGTTAACCACATGAAAGAAAAAAATGGGAACCAGTAGCAGGAAATAGAGAAAAAGCTGAAAACTAGGACTTGGCAAGGGAAGAATGAAACAAATAATAATACAAAGGATGGGTGAAGTAACAACAATAATAATAATTTTAAAACAGACAAAACAAACAAGGAAAAAAAAATCTGGGTGGGGCAGGGCACCCCGGCTCCATCAGAGTGTACAGACTGGGATGGAATTCCTGCCGGTCCAGAAAGTGGGTGGGAGTGAGGGATGGCTGCACCTCTGTTCACCAAGAGGGTGTGGGGTATAAGAATAACAAGGGGAATATTACACCTTTCCAGTCCTTCATGTCTGGACCATCGTTGCGGTTCCTGCCAAGTGGAGCCTATTCTTAGGTCCCTGGAATCTGAGGGAACGCTGTCACTTTAAATATCCAAACTGGTCGAACCACTTGTAAACATTGAAAATGGCTGCACCCTCCAGCCAGGCAAAAGTCCACAGCTCAACTCATCTCCCTCTTTGTTGCTTCTCCTTTTATTCACCAGCCACTGGTGTAGTCCTCTGTGCAGCCCCTGGCTAGCAGGGCCAATTTTTAGATTAGTTCTTAGGTCCTAACAAAGCACTTGACTGCTAACCAGAAGGCTGGCAGCTCAAAGCCGCCAGCCACTCCTCAGAAGGAAGGTTGGGCAATCTACTTCTGTAGTGATAACACCTCAGAAGCCCAAGGAGGGGTTGCTATGGGTTGGTCCGACCCCACAGCACAAAACAACAACACTTGGCAATATCCAACTGCTCATGCCGTCAGGACCACTGTCAAATCACAGCTCCGTATGTTTCCTTTTTTGGTATTTTCATGCAGGTTCTTCTAGTAGTTGGAGTTTAGTCCACTTCTGTATCCCTCCTTTCAAAGCTCAAAGCTCCAGGATTATCTTCTCTATCTGTATTAATTGGTTCCCCTTTTCTTTGTTAAAGATGTTCTGTGTAGTTTGCTTATTCTGCCATCTTACCCAGTCTAAAATGATCTGTATTTTTCTTGTTATGTCTTTGTCTGGCTTTAGAATCAGGGTAATGCTGGCCTTAGGAAATGATCCCTCTACTATTTTTTGGAAGAATTCGTGCAGGATTTGTCCATAATTCTTTAAATGTTTGGTAGAATTAACCAGTGAAACCATCTGGCCTATTTATTCTTAAAAGTAACTGTAGTCGTCAGGGTCAATTCAGAAACCCACACTAGTTATTTAAACAGGATTTAAACAATTGTCTACTGTTAAGTAGGCAACTGAAAGACTAAAACAAGAACTCAAAGCAGTGTGCATTCTCAAACATCAGCATCCATCAGAATTAACTAAAGGGCTTGTTAAACACAAATCCTTGGTCTTACCCTCAGAATTACTAACTGATTCAGTAGACCAGGTGTAATTCTTGATAATCTGCATTTCTAACAAATTCCCAGGAGATGCTGATGTTGCTGATACTGGGACCACAGTTTTAGAACCAGTACTCTAAGGTATCACAGGGATAACAAATGCAGGTTCCCCAGTGCTGAGGGAACGAGGGGTACAAATTTGAATTATTAGTACTTAGGATCTTAGATGGAGCGCTGGTGGCTTAGTGCCTAAGGTATTTGACTCCTAACCAGAAGGTGGTTAGGATTAAGACTTCTGAAATTGGACCACCAGCTGGCTGGTGCTGGTATTTCTGGGCTTAGAGATCCTGCTCAGGGAGCTGGTGTCTGGGGCTGGGGTTGGGACAGTATATATGCACATGTTGGAGAAAATGCTATGAGAAGAACCTGCTGCTGCCAGGGTAAAGTAGCATCCCTGGAATGCAGCTCAGAGAAATAAGAAGCATATAAGAAACAAGTCAGACTCTCATCCTTCTACCGTCTATCCTCTCTCCTCTCTTGGCAGGACTAACACAGAACCAGCAGGAACAGACAGAAGTGGATGTCCAGAACACAGAAGGACAAGTCAAAGCTGAGAATAACTGAACAGCTGACACAGTCAACACATGTCCTACACATATTTGAATTTCCACTTTTGAACCAACGCCATTCTTCCATCTAACAAGTTGTAGTTATCTTAGGTGCAAACCACATGCTCACCCAAAAGGAGGAGATGCAGAATCCCGGCAGTCAATTTATTTCCCCTACAGCAGTCATAGTCCTATCTGATAAAATTAACATCCAACAAACTTATGTAAAATGAGGAGGAAAGAGAAAAAGAAAACACTTATTTTATACAAAGATGTGCACAGCTGCACCTGTCCTTATTTCTATGACTGGTCACAAGGCCTTAGCTGATATTTATAACTTCTGCACATTTCATATTCCCTTTGCCTTCACTAGAGCCTCCCCTTATTAGAGTTTGTTACCTGATAGGTGACCCAGGCCTTCATTCCTAAAAGATTTGAATCTCAGTGGTCTTACCTTGTTTTGGTTGCTATAGTTAACCTTTCTGATGCTGGGAAGTGCTAAGAGGTGCCTCATATTCCCCTGGGTTCCAGGCATAGCTCTCCTTGCTCCCAGTTTGTGGCAGCAATCCAGTTTTCCCTTGGTAATCAGAATCATGCTAGCCAATAATGTCCATATTTGCTTCTTGCCTCAGTGGCATGGAGAAGCCAAAATGCCCAAGTGGCATCTCCTCTTGCAATTCAGTGGAATCCTTGTGGCTACTTGTGGCAGCCTGGTCCCCATACTAACCAAAACCTTGTACCAGTAGTGCTCAGAGCTAGAAAGATCGATTATTATGTGTGATGGTAGAATGAGCCACTCCTCTTCCCTCCATGAATCCTGGACCTGTGTATTCTGGCTTTGAGAGAGAGCACTGTCTCTGATATGTCTCTAATTCAAAATAGATCCTGATTCTGTTAGAACCCTATCTTTAATTTCTTTTTGAACAAAATTCTTTGTTCAGAATGACACATCTTATTTAAAATGAAGGTGCCCTGGTGGCATAATAGTTAAGCATTCTGCTGCTAACAGAAAGATAAGCAAGTTTGAACACAGCAGCCATTCCACGGAAGACAAGACCTGGCAGTCTGCTCCCCTAAAGATTACAGTTTAGGAAACCTGATAGAACAGTTCTACCCTGCCATAATAGACTTGCTGAGTCAGAATCAACAACACAAAATAATAACATTATATACAATATTTGAAATAGCTCAAGCTTACAAGCTTGTAAAGTTTGGAACAATGAAAAATGGTTACATTAAGATAAGTACCATGATGGCAGGAGATATCAAGTTCATTGGCATAACATAGTACACAAAAACATTGTCTACATTGTTCTGCATCCTACTTAGGAGCTCTGGTGCTATAGTGCCTAAGGCATTTGACTGCTAACCAGAAGGTTGGTGGTGGTTCAAACCCACCAGCCACTCCTTGGAAGGAAGGTTAAGTGATTAGTTCTGAAGAGATGTTGCCTCCAAAACCCAAGGAGGGGTAACAATGAGTTAGAGAAAACTCAATGGAACATAATAACAACAACACATCCTACTTTGGTAAGTAGTGACTGGGATCTTAAAAGCTTGCAAGCGGCCATCTAGATGCAATGATGCATCTTTCTTGTCCAGAGCAAAGAAGAATGAAGAAAACCAAAGACACATGGAAACAATTAGTCCAAGCAACTGGTACACCACGCGATCCTCAACCTACATGACCATGAGACCAGAAGAACTAGATGGTGCCTGGCTACCACTGTCAACCACTCGGAGGGTGATCTGTATAGGGAATCCTGGATAGAGTGGAAGAACAATGTGGAACAAAACTCAAAATCTTTAAAAAAAAAAAAAAAAAAAACGGGTTTGCTGCTCTGCTAGAGCCTGGTGGAACCCCTGAGAACATGGCCCCGAGCTGCCTGATCTGAAATTTAACTCACTCCTGTGGCTTCTAGCCAAATAATAGGCATATGGGTTGGCCATTTACATCAGGTAGATACACTCCTTGGAGAGATCAGTCAAGGGAGAACAGAAGGGCAGTGTATGCACAGGGAGACAGTTTGGGGGCAGGAGTGCATGGGAGGAAAGGACACAGGGAAGAGGTAACTATGGGGAGGAAGTGGGAAGAGAGCTGTTACATTGTGAGAAATTGCAGTCAATGTCTTGAGATAAAAAGTGTATGAACTGCTGAATGGAAAATGAATTAAACTTTCACCTAAATCACAATAAATTTTCTTTATTTAAAAAAAAATCAGTTGGATTTAAGTAGAAAAAATATTATATTTCCATATACTGTACTAGGGGTGAACAATTGGAAAACAAAATACAAAACAGTACTATTTATAGTGTCTCTTGAAAAGTATAATAAAACATCTAAAGGATCTGTAGTTGGAAAACTACAAAACACTAACAAAAGAACGCACCACACCTATTGCCGTCAAGTTGCTCTGGACTCATAGCAACCCTAAAGACAGAGTAGAACTGCTCAATAGGATTTCCAAGACTGTAAATCTTTACAGAAGCGACTTCCTCATCTTTCTCACACACCTTGGCTGATGGGTTCATACCTTTTGGTTAGCAGCCAAATGCCTTACCCACTGGGCCACCAGAGCTCCTGAAATCAAAGAGGACCTAAATAAATGGAGACAGTAAGATTGGCAAAGATGTTAATTCCCTAAAATTGATTTGTAGATTTACTGTAACTCTTACCAAAATCCCAGTAGGATCTTCATAGATATGGTCAACCTGATCCTAAAAATTTTTCTTGAAAGACAAAGGAGAAGCTAAAACATTGAAAAAGATGAAAATTGAAGGAATTGTCTCAATTTCAAAACTTCTGTAAGGCCACAGTGATCAAGACAATGTGCTATTGGGATAAGAGCAAATAGGCCAATGGGACAGAATTGAGAACTCAGAAATAGCCCCCAGAGATATGACCAACTGATTTTTGACAGGTGAAAAGCAATTCAATGAAGAAAGGTAATAACTAGATCCATGATTTAAACTGCTGGATGGTATTTTATTGTTGCAATGAGGGTCCTTTATGACATTTAACTGTTCTTTTATAATTTTTGATGTCTGTTTCATACCATAACTGTAGGGATCTTGTTAAAAAGTCATTTGCTCAACCCCCTCCCATCACTATCCTCCCAGTGGCCTCTGAGATCTTTCTATTTTCCTAGTTATACCTCAGACCTGTAATTCTGCATTTGGCTCCTTGCACCAACCTACTGTATGTGTTCATTCATACACCTTTATCTTGGTCTCTGTTTCTCTGGAAATATGGAGAAGACAACCACATCACACCAATTTCTTAACAGTGAAGATTGAACAGGCATGAATAAAACCAAAACCAAATGAAACCCACTGTCATTGAATCAATTCCAACTCATTGACCTCCATGGGGTTTCCAAGGCTGTAAATCTTCATGGAAGCAGATTGCCTCATATTTCTCCTGTGGAGTGGCTAGTGGGTTTGAAGCACCAACCTTTTGGTTAGCAGCCCAATGCTTTAAACACTACACTATCAGAGCTCCATAGCATGAACAAAGTATAATCTTAATTGAACTGTATTTTCAGCAAATGTAATCTGGAATGTTTAAAAGTGTTTATAATGGCATCATTGCACTCCTGAGCATCACACATCTTTTTTCTTTGGGAAAATAGGTTGTTGCTAGTTCTTTTTCTCCCTGCTTTGTTATTGTGTGCATGTTGCCCTTGTCACTACAAGAAATGTCTCAGGTCATCCACGTGATTCCATTGCCATATGGTAATCAGTGTTGTTTCTAACAGTGACTGGTAAAGAATTGGTTCTTGGCTAGCCTTCACTGGGTAAGTGAAGGAACCTTCTATAGCCTCTCTCTTTATCTGGCTATTGTATTTAGGGAATGACATTTTTCCTTCAGATACATCCCAGATGTGTAGAAGTGGCCACACCCATCACTCCCAGAAAAAGGGCCTGGTGGTGTTGAATTGGCCAAAGCTAGGGCTACCAGGTGCAGGGCTTGGTGTTTTAATAAAGAATGCAGGACTCCCAGAAGAGTGGTATGAAAGTAGCAACAGTTGTCACTCACAGGGGGCTCCTGGTGTTAGAGTGAGTAACTACAGCCTTCAACAATTTCAGAAGAGGAGGCAAAAACCCTGGGAAATGGCAAGAATCTAATTTTCAGACTTACCACATTAGTCTTATGCCCTGGCTTACACACACACACACACAATCATAAGACTTACAAAGTGAAAAAAAAAAAAAAGTTCCTGCAAACTAGTGACAGAAACCATCCTTGTAGAGAGGATAATGAATTTACTAGACAAAAATTATAAAATACGGTATTAAATATGTTCAAAGAGCTAAAAGAAATTAAGAAATATATTATTCAAGAACACAACGAGAATGTATGTATGTATATTCTCCAAACAGAAATACTAGAACTGAAAAATACAATAAAGGAAATGGAAAATACAGTGGAGGAGGTCAGCAGCAGTTTTAGCTGTCAGACACAGAATCAGCAAACTAAGAGATAGGGAAATTAAGATTATTGAGTCTGAAAAGAAAAAAAATGAAAAAAAGTGAACAGGTCATATGCGACACCATCAAATATCAATATATACCTTATGAGAATCCCAGAAGGAGAAGAAAGAATATTTGAAGAAATAATGGCTGAAAACTCAAATTTCATTAAAGGCATGAATTTACACATTCAAGAACCCAGAGAGATTCACACTGAGACACATTATAATTAAACTTGGAAACTAAAGATAAAGAATCTTGAAAGCAACAAGAGAGAGAAGCAAATGGTCCCATGTAAGGGATCCTTAATATAAAGTTAAGTACTAATTTTGCCTCAGAATTCATAGGCATCAGTAGATTGGCATGTTTAAAGTGCTGAAAGAAACCAGTGAACCAGGAATTCTGTATCTGGCAAAATTGTCCTTCAAAAATGAAAGTGAAGACTTCACTAAGATGGCAGAATATGGAGAAAGACTGCACAGATGCTCTTCAACAAAGAAAAGGGGAACCAATTAACACAGACACAGAAGATAATCCTGGACCCCTGAGCCTTGAAGGGAAGGATATAGAAGTGGACTGATCCCCAATTAGCAAAAGATTTTGCATGAAAATACCAAAAAAGGAGACATATGGAACTGCAGTCTGGCAGCAATCCTGAGCAAGCCTGACGGCATGGCACAGACACCTTGGAGAGTGCCGAGTGGTGGTAGGACCTAAGAAGTAACCTAAAAATCAGACCTGCTAGCCAGGGACTGCACGGAGGACAGCTCTGGTGGCTGGGGAATAAAATGAGAAGCACCACTGAAGAGAAAGCCCGGCTGAGCTGTGGACTTTTGCCTGTGCAGAGAGTGCTGCCATTTTGAATGTTTACAAGCGGCTTGACAATTTTGGACATTTAAAGAGACAGCACTCTCTGAGATTTTAGTGGCTTAAGAACAGGTTCTGCTTGCCAGTAACCCCAAGGACACTCCAGACCTGGACAACTAAAAAAGTGCGACATTCCCCTTGTTGCTCTTATACCCCACACCCCTTGGTGAATGGAGGTGTGGCCATCCCCCACTCCCACCCATCTTCTGGGCCTGCAGGAACACCATCCCAGTCTGTGTGCTCAGGCAGAGCCTGGGTGCCCTGCCCTAATTTCCCCCGATTATTTTTCCTTTTTTGTTCCCCCCTTTTTTCTGGTTTTTAGTTTGCTTGCTTTTTTTTTTCTCTCTTTTAAAACTACTATTATTATTAATACATTTGTCATTTTTAATATTATTCTGTATTCTTCCCCTCCCAGGTCCTAGTTTTCAGGTCTTTTTCAGATCCCTGTTCATGATTGCATTTTTTTTTTCTTTTTATCCTTGTGGTTAACCCTGTTCCTTGTTTTTCTTTTTGCACATTTCCCATTTTTTTCTTCATTATTGTCCTTTAATTTTTTCTCTCATTGCTCTAAACCCAGATATTGCAGGTTTTCTTCTTCTTTTACCCTTTTTTTCTTTTTTTGGTTACTGTTCCTGTGTAATTACATGGTGTATTTTTTGTCCATGTGATTTTAGTGTTTTGAAGGTTATTCAGTTGTAATTTTTGTCTAAATGAGTGGGAGACAGCAACAATCCCCATAAGACACAACTATACCCACACCTCCTGCAACTTCACTTACTGAGTGAGAGCCACCACCTCCTCCTCCATCAACAGGCCAATGATAAAAAAAAACCACCAAGAAGAGCTGAATCACCCTTTGCTGCTCTTTACAAACAGTTAACAGAGATCTTAATACAACAACACCATGAAGTCTTGGAGACAACAGATCATTATAGTCCACACAAAGAAGCAAGATAAAGTGGTAGAAACAAGGGAGCAGTATACAGACCCAGAACACATCCCTGAGGAAGAAGCAGCATTGGAACTCTATGATAAGGAATTAAAAACAATTATATTTAGGTATCATCAAAGGATTGAGAGACAGACCAAAGAAAACACAGAAAAAATCCTAGAAGAATTTTGGAAGAAAATACAAGAACAAAATGACAAGATAAATGAAAAATTAGAAATGATTCTAAATCTACAGACAGAAATGCAGAAGATTAATACTAAATTGTCAGAAATAGATAACACATTGGAAGGGCAAAGGAGCAGAATTGATGCAATGGAAGACAGAATTAATGAGATTGAAG
>NW_006921955.1:457184-459801 GCF_000298275.1 Orycteropus afer afer | reverse complement strand
TTCTAAATGGTGAGGAAGTTAAGAGAGTTGCAAGATAGAATGGACTGTTCTTAACTTGGGGATAAAATTATAAATCGTAGGGTAACCTCAAAGACAAATGATAAACCTTCATATCACAGTGAAAAAGAGGACAAGCACAAATACTCAGCAAATACTAAAACAACAGCAACAAAGGAAATGATAAAATGAGTCATAAACATAATGAGCTCAGCACAGAAAATAATATGGAACAAAAGAAACCAGGGACACCATGAAAAAACACATAACAAATTAACCAAAACCAATTCATACTTATCAATAATTACACTGAATGTTAATAGATTAAATGCACCACACAAGAGATGGAGAGTTGCAGATTGGATAAGAAAACAAAACCCATCAATATGCTGTCTACGAGAGACACACCTTAGAGATAAAGACAAAAATAGGCTAAAAATCAAAGGTTGGAAAAAGATATATCAAGTAAATGGCAACAGTAAGATAGCAGGAGTGGCAATATTAATTTCTGATCAAATTGACTTTAAGACAAAAACCATCATATGAGACAAGGAAGGACATATAATGATTAAAGGATCAATTAAACATGAAGATACAAGCATAATAAATATCTATGGATGTAATGAAAGAGCCCCAAAATACACAAATCAGATTTTAAAAGAGTTGAAAAGCCAAATAGATGACTCCACAGTCATAGTGGGAGAATTTATTACACCACTTTCATTGAAAGATAGAACAACTGGAAAGAAACTCAACACAGATGTAGACGAGCTAAACATTACAATCCACAAACATGGTCTTACAGACAGCTACAGAGCACTTCACCCAACAGCACACAATATACATTCTTTTCCAGTGCACATGAAACATTTTCCAGGATAAACCATATGTTAGGCCACAAAGCAAACCTTCATAAATTTAAAAACATTGAAATAAAGCAAATCATCTTCTCAGATCATAATGCTATCAAACTAGAAATCAGCAATAGGGAGATCTACAGAAAAAGAGTAAACATCTGGAAACTGAACAACACCCTCCTTGAGAAAGACTGGGTAAGAGAAGAAATAAAGATTGAAATTCAAAAATTCCTTGAATCAAATGAGAATGATAACACAACCTACCAAAATCTTTGGGACACAGCAAAAGCAGTGATCAGAGGCCAATTTATAGCAACACATGCACACATCAAAAAAGAAGAAAGAGCCAAAATCAACACTTTAAACCACATCTCCAACAATTAGAAAAAGAACAGCAAGAAAAGCCTACAGTCACCAGAAGAAGGGAAATAATAAAGATTCAAAGAGAAATCAATGAAACAGAAAACAGAAGGGCAACAGAAAAAATCAACAAGACCAGAAGTTGGTTTTTTGAAAAGGTCATAAAATTGACCAATGACTGGCAAATTTAACAAAGGAAAAGAGGGAGAGAATACAAATAACATGAATAAGACACGAAATGGGTGACATCACAACAGAACCAACTGAAATAAAAAGGATAATATCAGGATACTAGGAAGAACTGTACTCCAACAAATATGAAAATCTGGAAGAAATGGAAAGATTTCTAGAAACATACCACTTACCAAAGCTAACACAGACTGATGTGGAAAAGTTGAACAGGTCCATCACAAAAGAAGAAATTGAACATATCATCAAAAAATTACCAACTAAAAATAGTCCCGGCCCAGACGGATTCACCAGAGAATTCTATGAAACATTCAGAGAAGAATTCCTACCAATCCTACTCAAACTATTCCAAAACATAGAAAAGCATGGAATCCTCCCTAGCTCATTTTATGAAGCAAGCATAACCTTGATACCAAAACCAGGCAAAGACATCACTCAAAAGGAAAACTACAGACCAATATCCCTCATGAATATAAATGCAAAAATCTTCAACAAAATCCTAGGCAATAGACTCCAACAACACATAAAGAAAATCACTCATTATTACCAAGTGGGGTTCATATCACGTATGCAGGGATGGTTCAACATTAAGAAAACAATCAACATCATCCATCACATAAATAAAACAAAGGAGAAGAACCACATGATCATATCAATTGATGGAGAAAAGGTATTTGATAAAATCCAACACCCACTCCTGATCAAAACTCTCAGCAAAATGGTAATAGAAGGGACATTCCTCAATATAATAAATGGCATCTATGCAAAATCAACAGCCAAAATTAATGGAGAGGGACTGAAACCATTCCTCTTGAGAACAGGAACCAGACAAAGATGCCCGCTATCACCACTTCTATTCAACATTTTACTGGAAGTCCTAGCCAGGGCCATAAGGCAAGAAAGGGAAATCAAAGGCATCCAAATTGGCAAAGAAGAAGTCAAACTATTGCTATTTGCTGATGATATGATCCTATACCTAGAAACCCAAGAGATTCAGTCAAAAGTTTACTGGAACTAATTGAGAGATTTAGCATCGTGGCAGGATATAAGATCCAAAATCAGTTGGATTCCTCTACACCAGCAAAGAGATTGCTGAAAAAGAAATAAGGAAATCAATACTGTTTACAATAGCTACAAAAATAAAATAAAATAAAATACTTGGGAGTAAATCTTACCAAGGACACAAAAGACCTGTACAAAGAAAACTATAAAAA
>NW_006921955.1:451748-453015 GCF_000298275.1 Orycteropus afer afer | reverse complement strand
TTTTGTATCCTTCCCTTCAAGGCTCAGGGGTCCAAGATTATCTTCTGTGTCTGTGTTAATTGGTTTCCCTTTTCTTTGTTGAAGAGCGTCTGTGCAGTCCTTCTGCCTAGTCCGCCATCTTGCCAGAACTCCTAGTCTGTTATTTTAAAAGTTAAGGAAACGTTTATCTATTGAAAGAAATTTTCTTTATTCATTACCAGGGAAGGGAACACTGTTAGATAGATAAAGATAAGTATTTATTTGGGTGAAGAGAAGAGCAATGTACCAAATGTGAGTGATCAATATGGTGGCACTGAGGAAGAGAAAGACATAGAGAGGTACATGGGAGGTACAGACAACAAAGATGAACTCTTTTGCACATACAGTATTGTGTTGTCAGTGAAGGCAAACATGGGTATACAGGTAGACAGATGGGTGGACAGGCTGAACTAGTAGGTATGTCTATGAAGCAGGGAGTGTACCCAACAACATGTATAGTGTTGGCAGAAAATGGTCCTATAAGTTTATGTGTTTGATCTGAATTCCCAGGTTTATAGTAGAGCTGACAAGAGACAAGGTGGTAGTCACTGCTTGGTTACAACCAGCTACCCAGAGGGACCGAGTAGTTGAACATGTGGGCTCGGGACTATATTTGCAGGGGACATCAAGATCAATTGGCATAATATACTACAGAAAACATTGTTCCACCTCCTACTTTGGTGAGTAACGACTGGGATCTTTAAACTTGCAAGCTGCCATCTAGATGCACTGATGTGTCACTCCTCATCCAGAGCAAAGAAGAATGAAGAAAACAAAAAAATTCATGGATACAATCAGTCCTAGTGACTGGTACACCATCCAATCTGCAGCCTGTCTGACTATGAGACCAGAACTAGATGGTGCCTGGCTACCAATGTCAACCACTTGGAAGGGGATCCTGGATAGAGAGGGAGAACAATGTGGACAAAACTCAAAATCATTTGGAGAAAAAAGAAAACGCAGAGGGGGACCAGGTTTGCTGGTGCGATAGATCCTGGTGGAACCACTGAGACTATGGCCCCTAACAGCCTGTCAGGGCTGGAATTGAACCCACACCTGTGGCTTCCAGCCAAGCAAAAGACAGGCATATGAGTTGAACCTTTTCCTGAGGTAGTACACTCCTTGTAGAGAACAATCATGGGAGAAAGAAGGGCTGCTTATGCACAGGGAGACAGCTCAGGGGGCAGGAGGGCATGGAGGGATGGACACAGGGAAGAGGTAATTATCAGGAGGAATTGGGAGGGGAGCT
>NW_006921955.1:446330-451595 GCF_000298275.1 Orycteropus afer afer | reverse complement strand
CATAGTGACCCCTCCTTGGGTTTCCGAGGCAGTATCACTACGGAAGTAGGATTGCCCAACCTTCCTTCTGAGGAGTGGTTCGTGGGTTTGAACCACCAACCGTCTGGTTAGCAGGCAAGTGTCTTAGCCACTATGCTACCAGAGCTCCCAAATCTTCACCCAAGTAAAGAAAAAAAAAAAAAAGGAAAGTGAAATTAAGAAATTTAATACTGGCTGAGTTCGTAATCACAAGACCAGGCCTATGAGAAATACTAAAGGGAGTCTGCCAGGGTGAAAAAAGATGCTAGAGAGTAACTTGAAGATGTATGAAGGGGGAAAAAAAAAAAAAAAAAAATCTCCAGTAAAGATAATTTAATGAGTAAATATAAAGTTCAGTTTTATGGTATTTTACGGTTATAACTCTACTTGTTATGTCTTACAAAATTTAAAAGAAAAATGCATGAAATATAATTAATGTAAGTTATTTTAAGAGAAGCATCTCTTTGTTGTTAACATCTCTCTGTCTCCTGGATCTTAGAAGGTTGTCAGCACAGGGACCCCAGGTCCAAAGCATGCACTCTGCTACCATCCTTCTTCATGGTAGTCTTGTCCGCCCTTTCTGACTCTGCCATTGCTCATTTTAAACCTAGCAAGATGGCAAAACTGATCAATCCCCACATTAGGATTCTGTGCATCTTATTTTGATGGTCTAACACACACAAGGGTACCATGCTGCTTATTTACATTATTAACAAGCTATTTACTACCCATGGTGGGCTTCAAACACCTCACTTTTGTATACTCCTAACCAATCATTGGGTGGGGAGTTACAAAGACTATGGCTATAAGGATCATATTAAGTGATTCACTGCATGGTCCAGACAACAGACTTTACATGAAAATCTCTCACTAAAGACAACAACAGTATGTAATGATAAAAGGGTCAATTCATCAACAAGATATGACAATCATGTATGCATTTAACAATAGATCCCCAAAATATATGAAGCAAACATGAATAGAATTGAAGGGAGAACTAACAGTTCTACACAAAAGTTGGAAACTTCAGTACATCACTTTCAATAATGAAGAGAACATGTAGGCAGAAGATCAATAAGGAAACAGATTTGAAAAACACAAGGCATCTAGATCTATAGAAATATATAGAGTACTCCACCGACAACAGAATACGCATTCTTATCCAGTACACATGTGTTCTGGTTACCTAGTGCTGCTCTGGTAGGAAATATACCACACATGGGATGGCTAAACAAACAGGAGTTTATTCTTTTACAGTTCAAAAGGCTAGAAGTCCAAGTTCCAAATGCCAAGCTCTAGTGTTTGGGTGAAAGCCCCTCAACCTTGGGATTCAGATCTGCCGCTTCTGGCCCACTAGAGCTAGAGGTGTTTCTTCACTCAGACAGCTGCTGGCTGCTGACGCTGAGAATCCCAAGGTTGACAAGTAAAAAGGCACAGTCCCAATGTTACCAAACCACATGGCAGGCCATTAATTTAAGTCCATTGCAAGTCCCAAGGTTGGCAGAGTATGGCAGGCAGCTGAACAATGACACGGCCGCATGCAGGGTCCAAGCATGCCATAGGCTAGAGACCATTCCTAAAGCTGCTGATTATATGTGGGAAGCAGACCACATACCCAAAGGCAGCTACTCAGTTGCTTGTGGTAGATCCCACCATGGAGTTAACTGCCAGTTTCATCATGGGGAATAACTATCACCAGCTGCCCAGCCACTCAACCAGGCCCAGCTAAGTTGACACATAAACATAACCACCACAACATGGATCATTTTCATGGATCACAAAATAAAAATATTGAAATCATACAAACCCTCTGACCACAGTGAGATGAAACTGGGCATCAATAACAAAAGTAAAACAAATTTCACCAAAAAATGTGGAAATTAAATACATTATTAAACAGCCAGTGGTCAAAAATTAAGTCACAAAGGAAATTAGAAAAAAACTTAAGACATGAATGAAAATGAAAGCACAACATTCTAAGACCTGTGACATAGAGCAAAAGCAGTAAAAAGAGGAACATAGCAGGAAATACCTACACTAAGAAAGAACAATCTCAAATAAATAACCTAACTTTACACCTTGTGTAACTGGAAAAGGAAGAGCAAACTAAGCCCAAAACCAGAAGAAAGAAAATAATAAACATTCCAAGTACCAAACTCATTGCCAGACAATTGTGACTCACAGCAACCCCCAGTAGTTTCCTGTAAATCTTTACAGAAGCAGAGTGCCTCATCTTTCTTCTGTGGAGCAGCCAATGGATTCAAACCACTGGCCTTTTGGTTAGCATCCAAATGCCTTAATCACTACACCACTAGTTGTTGTTGTTGTTAGATGCCACTGAGTCGTCTCCAACTCAGCAACCTCATGTACAACAGAACAAAACACTGCCTGGTCCTGTGCCAGCACCACGATCTTTACTATACCCGAGCCCATTATTGCAGCCACTGTGTCAATCCATCTCATTGAGAGCCTTCCCCTTTTTCATTGTCCCTCCACTTTGCCAAGCATGATATGCTTATCCAGGGCATGGTCCCTTCTTACAACATGACCAAAGTAGGTGAGACGAAGTCTGGCCATTCTCACTTCCAAGGAACATTCCAGCTACACTTCCTCCAGGACAAATTTGTTAGTTCTTTTAGCAGTCCATGGTACTTTCAGCATTCTTCGCCATTACCACCACTCAAAAGCACCAATTCTTTTTCAGTCTTCTTTTTTCATTATCCAGCTCTCACATGCCTATGAGGCGACTGAAAATACTATGGCTTGTGTCAAGTGCACTTTGGTCTTCAAGGAAACATCTTTGCTCTTCAGCATTTGAAAGAAGTCCTTTGCAGCAGAGTTGCCCAATGCTGCACGAAGTCTGATATCTTGACTTCTGCTTCCACTGGTGTTGATTGTAGAACCAAGTAATATGAAGTCTTTGAGAACTTCAATCTTTCCTCCATTTATCAGGATGCTGCTTACTGGTCCAGTTGTGAGGATTTTTGTTTTCTCCATATTGAGGTGTAAGCCATACTGCAAATGGCAGTCTTCAATCTTTATCAGTAAATGTTTCAAGTCATCCTCACTTTCAGCAAGCATAGTTGTGTCATCTGCATAACACAGGTTGTTAATGAGTCTTCCTCCAATTTGGATGCCACATTCTTCTTCATATAGTACAGCTTCTTGGATTATTTGTTTAGCATGCAGATTGAATAAGTATGGTGAAAGGATACAACCCTGACACATTTCCTTCTTGATTTTAAACCATGCAGTGTCCCCTTTTTCTGTTCGAAAAATAGCCTCCTGGTCTATGTACAAGTTCCTCATGAGCACAATTAAGTGTTCTGGAATTCCCATTCTTCTCAATGTATCCACAATTTGTTATGATCCACACAATCAAATGCCTTTGCATAGTCAATAAAACACAACTAAACATCTTTCTAGTATTCTTTGCTTTGAGCCAAGATCCATCTGACATCAGCAATGATATCCCTCGTTAAATGTCTTCTTCTGAAACGAGCTTGCATTTCTGGAATTCTTTGTCAATATACTGCTGTAACTGTTTTTGAATTATCTTCAGTAAGATTTTACTTGTGTGCAATATTAATATTGTTCAATAATTTCCACTTTCTATGAGATCATCTTTCTTTGGAATGGTTACAAATATGGATGTTTTCCATTCAGCTGGCCAGGTAGCTGTCTTCCAAATCTCTTGGCATAGCTGAGTGAGTGCCTCTAGTGCAGCATCCATTTGTTGAAACATATCAATGGGTATCCGGTCAATCCCTGCAGCCTTGTTTTTCGTCACTTGCCTCAGTGCAGCTTCGACATCTTCCTTCAATACCGTTAGCTCTTTTTTTCTGCTTCTTCTTTCTTTCTTTCTTTCTTTTTTTTTTCAAATTGTGATTTGGGTTAAAATTTACAAAGCAAATTCACTTCCAAGTCGTTGAGAGTAGTAGCCGGGCACCATCTAATTCTGGTCTCATAGTCATATAGTCTGCAGATCGGATGGTGTACCAGTCTCTAGGACTAATTGTTTCCATGAATTTTTGGTTTTCTTCATTCTTCTTTGCTGTAGACGAGGAGAGACCCATCGTTGCATCTACATGGCAGCTTGCAAGCTTATAAGATCCCAGTAGGAGTACCAAAGTTGTAGGTGGGGTGGACCAATGTTTTGCGTAATATGTTATGCCAATTGAGCTTGACGTCCCCTGTGACTATAATCCCAAGCCCACATGTTCAACTACTCAGTCCCTCTTAGTAGCTGGCTGTGACCAAGAAGTCACTACAACCTTGCCCCTTGTCAGCTCTACTATACACCTGGGAATTCAGATCATACAAATAAACTTATAGGACCATTGTCTGCCAACTCTATACATGGACTTGAGTACACTCCCCTCTTCATAGACATACCTACTAGTTCAGCCTGTCCACCCATCTGTCCACCTGTATACCCATGTTTGCCTTCACTGACAGTGCAGTATTGTATGTGCAAAAGGGTTCATCTTTGTTGTCTGTACCTCCCGTGTACTTCTCTATGTCTTTCTCTTCCTCAATGCCACCATATTGATCACTCACGTTTCGCACATTGCCCTTCTCTTCACCCAAATCAATACTTATCTCTACCTATCTAACAGTGTTTCCTACCCTCCCCTGGTAACCAACAAAGAAAATTTCCTTCCATAGATAAACCTTTCCTTGACTTTCACAATAAAGGACTAATAAATATTTCTCCTTTTGTGATCAACTTATTTCACTCAGCATAATGTCCTCCAAGATCATCCACGTAATGTGGTGTTTTGCAGATTCTACATTATACTTCAGCATTGCATAGCATTTCATTGTGTGTATGTACCATAGTTTGGTAATCCATTCCTCAGTTGAAGGACACCTAGGTTGTTTCCATCTTTTGGCTATTGTAAATAGTGCTGCGATGAACATGGGTGTGTTCTTGTCATGGCTCTCACTTCTTTAGGATATATACCTAGTAATGGAATGGCTGGATCAAATGGTATTTACAATTCCAACTTTTGAAGAAATCGACATACTGCTTTCCACAATGGTTGTACCATTTTACAGTCCCACCAGCAGTGTATGAGAGTCCCAATCTCTCCACATCCTTGCCAGAATTGTTATTTTCTGTCTTGTTGAACTTTGCTACTAGTGCTGGGGCAAAGTGGTATCTCATTGTTGTTTTTATTTTCGTCTAATAGGATCTCTGGTAGCATAGTGCCTAAGGCACTTGACTGCTAACCATAAGGCTGG
>NW_006921955.1:440853-443406 GCF_000298275.1 Orycteropus afer afer | reverse complement strand
ATATCCTTTATTCTGGTGACTGTAGGCTTTTCTTGCTGTTATTTTTCTAATTGTTGGAGATGTTGGTTTAAAGTGTTGATTTTGGCTCTTCTTTTTTGATGTGTGCATGTATTGCTATAAATTGGCCTCTGATCACTGCTTTTTCTGTGTACCAAAGATTTTGGTATGTTGTGCTATCATTCTTGTTTGATTCAGGAATTTTCAAATTTCAATTTTTATGTCTTCTCTTACCCAGTCTTTCTCAAGGAGTGTGTTTTAAGTTTCCATGTGTTTACTCTTTTTCTGTTGATCTTCCTATTGTTTATTTCTCATTTGATAGCACTATGATCTGAGAAGATGCCTTGCATTATTTCAATGTTTTTAAATTTATTAAGGCTTGCTTTATGGCCTTTATGGCTTTATAGTCCATCATGGAAAATGTTCCATGTGCACTGGAGAAGAATGTATATTGTCCTGTTGTTGGGTGAAGTGCTCTGTAGATGTCTATCTACAAGTTTGTGGATTGTATTGTTTAGCTTTGCTGCATCTTTATTGAGTTCCTTTCCAATTGTTCTATCTTTCATTGAAAGTGGTGTATTAAAATCTCCCACTATGACTGTGGAATCATGTATTTGACTTTTCAACCCTTTTAAAGTCTGATTTATGTATGTTGGGACTCTTTCTTTGAGTCTGTAGATATTTATTATGCTTATATCTTCTTGTTCAACAGATCCTTTAATCATTATATGATGTCCTTCCTTGTCTCATATGGTGGTTTTTGTCTTAAAGTCAATTTGATCAGAAATTAATATTGCCACTCCTTCTCTCTTACAGTTGCCATTTCCTTGCTATATCTTTCCAATCTTTGGTTTTTAGTCTATTTTTGTTTTTATCTCTGAGATGTGTCTCTTGTAGGCAGCATATTGATGGGTTTTGTTTTCTTATCCAATCTTCAACTCTCCGTCTCTTGACTGGTGCATTTAATCCATTTACATTCAGTGTAATTATTGACAAGTATGAATTTGTTGCTGTCATTTTGTTACGTGGTTTTTCATGGTGTCCCTTGTTTCTTTGTTCCCTATTAATTTTTGTGCTGAGCTCATTATATTTATGACTCATGTTATCATTTCCTTCATAGCTGTTGTTTTGGTATTTGCTGAATATCTGTGCTTGTCCTCTTTTTTATTGTGATATGAATTTTTATCATTTTTCTTTGAGGTTACCCTATGATATATAATTTTCTCCCTAAGTTTAGAACAATCCATTCTATCTTGCCTCTCTTAACTTCCTCACCATTTAGAAGTTCTGTATCTACACAGTATTTTCCCTCTTTTTGTTTGTAGTTGTCATCACTTGCCAATTGATATCTCTTGTTCCCTGTTTACAATCTTGTAAGCTCATTTTACTTTGGATATATCCATAGCTGTGGTTTCTGGGTTATGTCATCTTGTGTATTAATAGTCGATTGTTATTTGCTATTTTTGGTTCTCTGTTCAAAGGACTTCCTTTAGTATCTCTTGTATGGCTAGTCTGGTTTTAACAAATTCCCTTAGTTTTGCTTATCTGGAAATCTCCTAAGTTCACCATCATATTTGAGGGACAATTTTGCTGGGTATATAATTCTTGGTTGAAAATTTTTCTCTTTCAGGGTTTTATATATACCATCCCATTGCCTTCTTGCTTGCATGGTGTGATAGTTGGAGCTGTGTGTCAACTTGGCTGGACCACAATTCTGTGTGGTTTAAACTGTTGTGATGTGTTTATTCCCATGATGGGATCAGATGATTATGTTTTGAGCAGGCAATCTGTTGAAACAGAGTTTCCCTAGATGTGTGGCCTGCTTCCAGTATATCTATGGACATTCCAGGAAAAGAGACTTTCTTCTGTGTATCAGGATTCAGTTGTGCTGCCTACAACTGTCCATTAGTGAACAATCCACTATTCAGCCTGGAGATCTTGGATTTTTCATTCGTTGGAGTCAACAGCCAGTGTACTGCCTGCCAGCCTTGAGCTCCCCAGCCCTTGCAGCTGCAAGAGTCGGGACAAGCCTCTAGCTTGACGTGGAAAAGCCTCCAGCTTGATGTTTGATCCAGGAACTTTGGACTTGCCAGCTTCTGTAAGTGTGTGAGCCATTTTTCTAAGATAAATTTCTCTCTATATACATATGTATAAGCTTTACTGGTTTTGTTTCTCTAGAGAACCCAGTCTAACACACATGGTTTCTGCTGATAACTGAGAGCTTATTTCTTACTGGTTGTCCTTTGTAAGTAACTTTTTGTTTTTCCCGTGCTACTTTCAGGATTCTATCTTTGTCTTTGGTTTCAATTAGTTTGATGATGATATGTCTTGGTGATTTTCTTTTGGGGTCCATCCCGTTTGGAGTTCATTGGACTTCCTGAATGGATATATTCTCATCTTTCATCATATCAGGGAAGTTCTCCTCCAACAAATCTTGGAAATTTTCTCAGTGGTTTTATTTTTCTCTTTCTGGTCTGGAATTCCAATGACATGTAGGTTATTCCTTTTGATGTTTTCTGACTTGAACCTTAGGCTTTCTTCATTATTTATTTATTT
>NW_006921955.1:436696-440400 GCF_000298275.1 Orycteropus afer afer | reverse complement strand
AGATCTCTGTTAATTGTTTGTGAAGAGCAGCCAAGGGTGATTCAGGCTCTTCTTGGTGTTTTTTCATCATTGGCCCATTGGTGTAGAAGGAGGTGGTGGCTCTCACTCAGTAAGTGAAACTTCAGGAGGTGTGGGTGTAGTTGTATCTTGTGGGGATTATTGCTGTCTCCCACTCAGTTAGACAAAAATTACAATTGAATAACCATCAAAAAATAAAAGCACATGGACAAAAAATACATCATGCAATCACACAGGAACAGTAACCAAAAAAAGAAAAAAGGGAAATAGAAGAAGAATAAAACAAGAAAACCTGCAATATCTGGGGATAGGGAAATAAGAGAAAAAAGATAGAGATGGAGAATAATGAAGAAAAAGTGGGAAAAATGCAAAAAGAAAAACAAGGAATGGGGTTAACCATGAGGAAAAAATGTTGCAACCAGGAACAGGGAAAAGAATAAAAGCTGATAACTAGGAACTGGGAGGGAAAGAACAAAGAATAATAGGAAAAAGTACAAAAGTAATAGTAATAATAGTAGTTTTAGAACAGACAAAAACAAGCACATTTAAAAACAGAAAAAAGAAAAAGAAAGAAAAAAATGTGGTAGGGCTGGGCAGGGCACCCAGGCTCTGTCCTAGTACACAGACTGGGATGGAGCTCCTGCAGGTCCAGAAGGTAGGTGGGAGTGGGGGATGGCCACACCTCCATTCACCAAGTGGGTGTGGGGTATAAGAGTAACAAGGGGAATGTCACACCTTTTCAGTCATCCAGGTCCAGAATGTCTTTGGGGTTACTGGCAAGCAGAACCTGTTCTTAAGCCCCTGGAATCTGGAAGAAAGCTTTTGCTTTAAATATCCAAAATGGTCAAGCTGCTTGTAAACATTCAAAATGGCTGCATCCTCTGGACTGGCAAAAGTCCACAGCTCAGCTCACCTTCTTCTTCACTGCTGCTTTGCTTTTTATTCCCCAGCCATCAGAGCAATCCTTCGTGCAGTCTCTGGCTAGCAGGACTGATTTTTAGGTTAATTCTTAGGTCCTACCACCACTCAGCAATATCCGAGTTGTCTGTGCTTTCAGCATCACTCCAGATCACTGCCAAAGCACAGCTCCATATGTCTCCGTTTTTGGTATTTTCCTGCAAATTCTCCTGCTAGTTGGAGTTTAGTCCACTTCTATATCCTTCCCTTCAACTCTGAGGGTTCCAGGATTATCTTCTGTATCTGTGTTAATTGGTTCCCCTTTTCTTTGTTGAAGAGAGTCTGTGCAGTCTTTCTCCCTATTCCGCCATCTTACCTGAACCTCTCAATACCATTAGTTCTTGATCATATGCCACTTACTGAAATGGATGAACCTCATCTAATTCTTTTTGGTACAGTGACTCTGTATTCTTTCCATCTTCCTTTGATGTTTCCTGCATCAGTCAATATGTTGCCCATAGAATCTTTCAATATTGCAACTCAAGGCTTAAATTTCCTCTTCATTTCTTTCAGCTTGAGAAATCCCAAGTGTGGTCTTCCCTTTTGGCTTTCCAACTCCATGTCTTTGCACATTTCATTATAATAATTGACTTTGTCTTCTCAAGCTGCTCTTTGCATCTTCTGTTCTGTTCTTTTTTCATTTGTTCCATTTGCTTTAGATACTCTCCATTCAAGGGCAAATTTCAGAATCTCTTCTTACATCCATTTTGGTCTTTTCTTCCTTTCCTGTCTTTTTAATGACCTTTTGATTTCTTCATGGAGATGTTCTTGATGTCATCCCACAATTCCTCTGGTTTTCGGTCATTAATGTTCAATGCAGTAAATCTGTTCTTTAGATAGTCTCTAAATTTAGGAGGGAGATAATCAAGGTAATCTTTTGGCTCTCGTGGACTTGTTTTAATTGTCTTCAACTTGAACTTGAACTTGCAAATGAATAATTGATGGTTGGTTCCACAGTCAGCTCCTGGCCTTGTTTTGGCTGAAGATACTGAGCTTCTCCATTGCCTCTTGCCACAGATATAGTCATTCTGATTCCTGTGTACTCCATCTGGCTAAGTCCACATGAATAGCCATTGTTTGTGCTATTGGAAAAAGGTATTTGCAATGAGTAAGTCATTGGTCTTGCAAAATTCTATCATGCAATCTCCAGCATTATTTCTATCTGCAAGGCCAAAATTTCCAACTACTGGTGCTGCTTCTTTGTTTCCAACTTTTGCATTCCAGTCACCAATGATAATCAGCACATCTTGATTGCATGTTCGGTCAATTTCCGACTTCAGAAGTTGGTAAAAATCTTCATTTCCTCAGCTTTGGCTTTGGTGGTTGGTGCGTAAATTTGAATTTTAGTAGTATTAACTGGCTTTCCTTGTAGGTGTATGGATGTTATTCTATCAGACAGAATTGTACTTCAGGATAGATCTTGAAACATTCTTTGTGATGATAAATGCCTCTTCAATTTGTCTTTCCTAGCATAGTAAATCATGTGGTTATCTGATTCCAAATGGCCAATACTGGTCCATTTCAGGTCACTAATACCTAGGATATCAATCTTTATGCATTCCATTTCATTTTTGACAACTTCCAATTTTCATAGATTCATATTTTGTATATTCCATATTCCGATTATCAATTGATGTTTGCAGCTGTTTCTTCTCATAATGAGTCATGCCAGTTCAGTAAATGGAGGCCCCAAAAGCTCTACTTTATTCATATCATTAAGATAGGCTGTACTCTGATGAGGCAGCTCTTTACCAGTCATATTTTGAGTGCCTTTCGACCTGAGGGACTCATCTTCTGGCACTGTATCAGACAATGTTTCAGGGCTATTCATAAAACTTTCCAGTAATATATCAGACAGTGTTTCACTATTATTCATAAGCTTTTCACTGGCCACTTCTTTGAAAAGTGGATGGCCTCTTCCTTCTTCCAAGTCTGTCTCAGTCTGGAAGCTCCACCAAAACCAGTCCACCTTGGGCAACCCTGCTGGCACAGCCTCCAGCCTCACAGCAACATGCATACCACCACAGTATGACAATGAAACAGATGAGTTTGTCTCCCTTACCTGTTCCAACCATTCCACTCACTTCCTGGACTACTTCCTGCCCATTCTTGCTGGCCCTGTCTGCTGCTGCTCCCTGCCACCTGGGACTCTCCCCTGCTTGCCTTACCTGTTCCAGCTGCCAGCACTGTCTGGTGCTGCTCCCCGCCCACACCACTAGAGCTCCTTATAATAAAGTTAACAGCAGAAATAAATGAAATAGAGAATAGAAAGACAACAGAATCAAGAAAACCAAATGTTGATTCTTTGAAAAGATCAACAAAATCAACAAACTTATAGTTAGACTGAAAAGGGGGGTAGAGAAGGTAAATAAAATCAGAAATGAAGGTGGTGGCATTACTACTGATCCTATAGAAATAAAAAAAAATTTAAATAGAGTACTATGAACAACCGTATGCTAACAAATTAGATAACCTGTGGGAAGAGCAGGAGAAAGGGGATTAAAAGCCAGGAAGCCAGAGAAAAGAGCAATCAGCCAAAGGGATTAGGTGAGGAGAGGAAACTCAGGCCCGCCCAGAGCAGCAGGAGAAAGGATATAAAAGCCAGGAACCTGGACAGAAGAGCAGTCAGCCCAGGGACACAGGTGAGGAGAGACAACTCAGGGACACCAAAAGCAGCAGGCCAGAAGAGCAGGAGAAAGGGGATTAAAAGCCAGGAAGCCAGACAGAGG
>NW_006921955.1:425158-433274 GCF_000298275.1 Orycteropus afer afer | reverse complement strand
AAGAAGAAGAAGAAGAAGAAGAGGACCTATGGACAGCTGATCATTGACAAAGGTCCAAAATCCATTACATGGGAAAGAGATGGTCACTTGAACAAATAGTGCTGGCAAAACTGTATATCTGTTTGGAGAAATATGAAATAAGATCCATACCTGCCACAATACACAAAACTAACTCAAGATAGATCAAAGACTTAAATGTAAAACCTAATACTACAAAGTTCATCAAAGAAAAATTAGAGGCAAACTGAAATGCCCTAATATATGGCATAAATAAATATATAACTAAAAATGCATAAACATTAGAATATAAACTAGATGACTGGGACCTTCAAAAAATTATTGTGCACATCAAAATACTTTTCCAAAAGATTGAAAGAGAACCTATAGATTGGGGAAAAAAATATTTGGCAATGACATTTCCAGCAAGGGAATTATTTCTAAAATTCTTAGAAAACTCCAATGCCTCAACATCAAAAAGACAATCCAATTAAAAAATGGGTAAGGGACATGAACAGACACTTCACCAAAGAATATATTTAGGCAGCCAGCAAATTAGCAATTAGAGAGATGCAAGTCAAAACAACAATGAGATATCGTCTCACTCCAGCAATAATAGTTAAGTTCAGCAAGACAAAAGAAGAAATGCTGGTGAGAATGTATAGCAATTGGAACTCTCATGTAAATTGGTACAACCATTGTGGAAAACAGCATGGTGCTTCATTAAAAAGTTGGAAATAGAAATGCTATTGGATCCAGCAATCCCACTGCGAAGTATATATCCTTAGGAAATGAGAGGTGGGGGATGAATAGATACATGCATGTTCATCACAGCACTATTCACAAAATGTGAGCAAATGGAAAAAACCTAACTGCCCATCAACAGATGAGTGGATAACCAAACTATGGTATATATACACAATGGAATACTCTGCAACTCAAAGAATAGTGAATCTGTGAAACACCTCATAACATGGATGAACTTTCAAGACAATATGCTGTGTGAAATAAGTCAATCACAGAAAGAAATGTTGTATGAGGCCACTATTGGAAAAAATCAAGGAAAGGTTTATACATGGAAGGAAACTGTATTTGTTGGTTACCAGTGATGTGTGTCACCACTCATCTGTCAATTTGTCATACTGTGGTGGTTTGCCTGTTGCTGTGAGGCTGAAAGCTATGCCACCAGTATTTCAAATACCAGTGGGGTCACCCATGGTGGACATGATTCAGCAGAGCTTCCAAACTAAGACATGGAAGAAGAAGGGGGCATCCATTTCTCAAAGAACTGGCCTGTGAAAACTTTATGAATAGCAATGAAACACTGTCTGATATAATACTAGAAAACTTTATATAAATAGCCCTGAAACTTTGTCTGATATACTGCTGGAAGATGAGCCCTCAGGTTAGAGGGCACTCAAAATAAGACTGGGGAAGATCTTGCTCAAAGTACAGTTGACCTTAAGGATGTGGATGGAGTAAAGCTTTTGGGACCTCCATTAGAAGAAACAGCCACAAATGTCCATTAATAATCAGAACATGGAACGTATGAAGTATGAATCTAGGAAAATTGGAAGTTGGAAAAATGAAATGGAACACATGAAAATTGATATCCTGGGCATTAGTAAGCTAAAATGGACTGATTTTGGCCATTTTGAATCAGACAATCATATGATCTACTACTCCAGGAATGACAAATTGAAGAGGAATGGCATGGCATTCATGGTCACAAAGACTGTTTCCAGATCTATCTTGAAGTACAATGTTGTCAGTGATAGGATAATATCCACATGCCTACAAGGAAGACCAGGAGCTCTGGTGGTGTAGTGCCTAAGGCATTTGACTGCTCAACAGAAGGCTGATGGTTCAAACCCACCAGCCACTCCTTGAAAGGAAGATTCAGCAATCTACTTCCATAGAGATACTGCCTCAGAAACCCAAGGAGGGATCGCTATGAGTCAGAAATGACTCAATGGCAGTGAGTTTGTTTTCCCCCCCTCCCCAAGGAAGACCAGTTAATACTGCACTATTCAAGTTTACATACCAACCACCACAGCCAAAGACAGGGAGATTGAAGATTTTTACCAACTTCTGCAGTCAGAAATTGACCAAATATGCATTCAGGATGTATTGATTATTACTGGTGATTGGAATGCAAAAGTTGGAACAGAGAGGAATTGCTGGTAACTAGAAAATAGGGCCTCAGTGATAGAAATGGTGCCGGAGATTGCAGGATAGAATTTTGTAAGATCAACAACTTATTCATTGCGAATAACTTTTTCAGCAATGAGTCCACAAGAGCCAAAATATGACCTTGATTATATCCATCTGAATTTAGAGACCATCTGAAGAATAGATTTGACACATTGAACAGCAATGATCAGAAACCAAGCAAATTGTGGGATGACATCAAAAATCATACATGAAGAAAACAAAAGGTCATTAGACAGGAAAGGAAAAAAAGACTAAAATGGATGTCAGAAGAGATTCTGAAACTTGCTCTTGAATAGAGAGTAGCTAAAGCAAATGGAAGAAATGACAAGACAAAAGAGCTGCAGATAACATTTTGAAGAGCAGCTTAAGAAGACAAAGTCAATTATTATATAATGAAACATGCAAAGACCTGGAATTAGAAAACCAAAAGGGAAGAACACACTCAGCATTTCTCAAGATGAAAGAACTGAAGAAAAAAATTCAAGCCTTGGGTTGCAATATTGAGACATTCTGTTGGCAAAAACTGAATGATGTAGGAAACATCACAAGAAGATGGAAGGAATACAGTCACTGTACAAAAAAAGAATTGGTTGATGTTCATCTATGTCAGCAGCTGGGATATGATCAAAAACCAATGGTACTGAAGGAAGAAGTTGAAGCTGCACTGAAAGAATTGGCAGAAAACAAGGCTCCAGGAATTGACAGAATATCCATTGAGATGTTTCAACAAATGGATGCTCTGATGAAGGCATTTACTTGTCTATGCCAGGAAATTTGGAAGACAGCTATCTGGCCAACTGGCTAGAAGACTTCCATATTTGTACCCATTCCAAAGAAAAGTGAACCAACAGAATGTGGAAGTTATCAAACAGTATCAATAATATTACATGCAACTAAAATCTTGCTGAAGATATTTCAAAAATGGTTGCAGCAGTATATTGACAGGGAACTTCCAGAAATCAGAAATGTAAGCTGCATTTAGAAGAGGACGTGGAGTGAGGGATATTATTCATGATGTCAGATGAATCTTGGCTGAAAGCAAATACCAGAAAGATGTTTACTTGTGTTTTATTGACTATGCAAAAGCATTTGTGTGGATGATTAACAAATTATGGATAACATTGAGAATGGGAATTCTGGAACACTTAATTGTGCTCATGAGGAACCTATACATAGGCTAGGAGGCTGTTGTTTGAACAACACAAGGAGATACTCCATGGTTTAAAATCAGTAAGAGTGTATGTCAGGGTCGTATACTTTCACCATACTTATTTAATATGCATGCTAAGCAAATAATCCAAGAAGCTAGACTATATGAAGAAGAATGCAGCATCAGGATTGGAGAAAGACTCTTAACTTGCAATATGCAAATGGCACAACCTTGCTTGCTGAAAATGACGATGACTTGAAGCAATTACTGATGAAGATAAAGATTACAGTCTGCAGTATGGATTACATGTCAACATAAAAAAACAAAAAACAAACAAACAAACAAAAAAAAAAAACTTCAACATTGGACCAATAAGTAGCATTACATTAAATGAAGAAAAGATTGAAGTTGTCAACGATTTCATATTATTTGGATCTGCAATCAACACCAACGGAAGCAGCAGTAAAGAAATCAGATGTCATATTGCACTGGGCAAATCTGCTGCAAAAGATCTCTTTAAAGTGCTGAAGAGCACACATGTCATTTTGAAGACTAAGGTGTGCCTGACCCAAGCCATGGTATTTTCAGTAGCCTCACATGCATCTGAAAGCTGGACAATGAATAAGGAAGACTGAAGAAAAGTTGATGCATTTGAATTGTGCTTTTGGTGAAGAATGCTGAAAGTACCATGGACTGCCAGAAGAAAAAATCTGTACTAGAAGAAGTGCAACTGGAATGCTTCTTGGAAGTGAGAATGGCCAGATATCTTCTCACCTACTTTGGTCATGCTTGGAAGGAAGCTTGGGCAATCTACTTCTGTAGTGATACTGCCTCGAAAACCCAAGGAGGGGTCGTTATGAGTCGGGTCCGACTCGACGACACATAACAACAACAACAACAACTTTGGTCATGTTGTCAGAAGGGGCCATCCCCTGGAGATGTATATCATTCTTGGTAGAGTGGAGGGTCAGTGAAAAAGGGGAAGATCCTCAATGAGGTGGATGGACACAGTGGCTGCAATGATGCACTCATGTGTAGCAAGGATTGTGAGGATGGAACATGACCAGGCAGTGTTTTGTTCTGTTGTATATAGGTTCAAGTCAGAGCCAATGCGATGGCAGTTAACAACAACACAGCAGTGATTGGCAGTAGGAGGATAGAATATTTCCAGATTGGTAAGAAACATGTATTAATTTGGGTGAAGGGAAAGGCAATATACCAAAATCAAGTAACCAGTACAATGACACTAAGGAAAAGAAAGACATGGAGAGGTGTACAAGAGGTACAGAGCACAGAGGTAAATACTTTTACATATACAATACCACATTATCAGTAATAACAAAAAGTGATCTATGGATGGATACGTAGGTAGACAGGCAAAATGATCAGGTAACTCACTGCCATGGAGTCAGATCCAACTCATAGCGACCCCTCCTTGGGTTTCTGAGGCAGGATCACTACGGAACTAGATTGCTCAACCTTCCTTCTGAGGAGCAGCTGGTGGATTTGGACCACCAGCCTTCTGGTTAGCAGTCAAATGCCTTAGGCTCTATGCCACCGGAGCTCCCACAGCCAAACACCTAGAAGTAGTGAATCACTGGAACTGTGGGCTTGGGACCATCATTGAAAGGGGCTCAAAGTCAATTGACATAACATAGTACACAAAAGGGCAATCTACTTCCATAGTGATACTGCCTCAGAAACCCAAGGAGGGGGTTACTATGAATCAGGTCCAACTCGATGGCACATAACAACAACAGTACACAAAAACGTTTTTAATACAGATTTGGGTAACAATTAGGGGGTGCTGCCAATACTTAAATATGTGGAAGTGGGTTTTGAACTGGTAATGGTTAGAGGCTGAAGGAATATTGAATTTTTGATAGCAAAAGCTTAAATTGCCTTCAAGAGAGTGTTATCAGAGACCTGTCCTCCCCAAGATGGTGATGTAGGTGGTTGACCACCTCCATCATCTTACAACAGCTAAAGAAAAAAGAAGTAAAATAGCACTAATAACGTGGTGGAATAGATTGAGGATTCTGGAAAGCAGCTAAAAAGACAAAGCATCCAAGCAAAAGGAGAAACAAACAAAAAAATAACCTCACTGCCATCAAGTTGAATCCAACTCATAGAGACCCCCATTGGGTTTCTGAGGTTGTAAATCTTTATGGAAGTAGATTGCCCCATCTTCCTTCTGCAGAGCAGCTGGTGGGTTTGAACCATTGACCCAGGTAGCAGCCAAATGCCTTATCCACTATGGCACCAGAGCTCCAAACAAAAGCAGAAGGAAGTACAAACTAGCCAAGAAGTAAAGTTTTTTCTCTCTGTTGCAAGGAAATTTCTCCTGCCCAACTCCCAAAGCAGTGCAGCCAGAGTTCCCAGATGTTGTTGTTGTTAGGTGCTGTTGAGTCGGCTACAACTCGTAGCAAGCCTATGTACAACAGAATGGAACACTGCCCGGTCCTGTGCCAGCCTCACAATCTTTGCTATACCTGAGGTCATCAGTGCAGCCACTGTATCAATCCTTCTCATTGAGGGCCTTCCCCTTTTTTGCTGACCCTCCACTTCACCAAGAATGATATCCTTCTCCAGGAAGTGGTCCTTTCTGACAACATGACAAAAGTAGGTGAGACTAAGTCTGGCCATTCTTGTTTCCAAGTTGTATTCTGGCTGCACTTCTTCCAGGACAGATTCTCTTGGCATCCGTGTTACTTTCAGCATTCTTCACTAACACCACAACTCAAAAAGCATCAACTCTTCTTTTGTCTTCCCTATTCATTGTACAGCTTTCACATGCATGCGAGGCTATTGAAAATACCATGGCTTGGGTTAGGCACACCTTAGTTTTCAAAGTGACATCTTTGGTCTTCAGCACTTTAAAGAGATCTTTTGAAGTATATTTGCCCAGTGCATTATGACATCTGATTTCTTTACTGCTGCTTCCATTGCTGTTGATTGCCAATCCAAATTATATCAAATTTTTGACAACTTCAATCTTTTCTCCATTTATTGTGATACTGCTTATTGGTGCAGTTGTAAGGCTTTTTGTTTTCTTTATGTTGACGTGTAATCCATACTGCAGACTGTAATATTTAATCTTCATCAGTAACTACTTCAAGTCATTTTCACTTTCCGCAAGCAAGGTTGTGTCATCTGCATATTGCAAGTTGTTAATGAGTCTTCCTCCAGTCCTGATGCTGCATTCTTCATATAGTCCAGCTTGAATTATTTGCTCAGTGTACAGCTTGAATCAGTGCAGAGAAAGGATACAACCCTGCTGCACTCCCTTCCTGATTTTAAACCATGTAGTATCCCCTTGTTCTGTTCAAATGTAAGCCTCTTGGTCTATGTACAGTTTCCTCATGAGTACAGTTAAGTGTTCTGGCATTCACATTCTTCTTGATGTTATCCATAATTTGTTATGACCCACACAATTGAATGCACTTGCATAGTCAATAAAACACAAGTAAACATCTTCCTGGTATTCTTTGCTTTAAGCCAAGATTCATCTGACATCAGCAATGATATCCCTCATTCCATGTCTTCTTCTGAATCCAGCTTGCATTTCTGGAAGTTCCCTGTCAATATATTGCTGCAACCATTTTTGAGTTATCTTCAGCAAAATTTTACTTACATGTGATAGTAATGATATTGTTCGATAATTTCCACATCCCATGGGATCACCTTTCTTTGGAATGGGTGCAAATATGGATCTCTTGCAGTCATTTGGCCAAGTAAATGTTTTCTGATTTTTTTGGCATAGACGAGTAAATATGTCCAGCACAACATCTGTTTGTTGAAACATCTCAATGATTATTCCATCAATTCCTGGAACCTTGTGTTTCACCAATTCCTTCAGTGCAGCTTTGACTTCCTCCTTTGATATCATTGGTTCTTGATCATATGCTCCCTCCAGAAATGGATGAACATCAGCCAATTCTTTTTGGCACAGTGATTCTGTATTCCTTCCATCTTTTTTTGATGTTTCCTCTATCAGTCAACATTTTGCCTGTAGAATCTATCAATATTGCAACTGAAGGCTTGAATTTTTCTTCAGTTTTCAGCTTGATAAATGCCAAGTGTGTTCTTCTCTTTTGGTATTCTAACTCCAGGTCTTTGCAGATTTCATTATAATAATTGACTTTGTGTTCTCAAGCTGTTCTTTGACATCTTCTGTTCAGCTCTTTTATCTTGCCATTTCTTCCATTTGCTTTAGCTACTCTCCATTCAAGAGCAAGTTTCAGAGTCTCCTCTGATATCCATTTTGGTCTTTTCTTCCTTTCCTTTTAATGACCTTTTGCTTTCTTCATGTACTATGTTCTTTATGTCATCCTCTAGTTTCTCTGGTTTTTGGTCATTGGTGTTCAATGAATCAAAGCTGTCCTTTAGATGGTCTCTAAATTCAGGTGGGATGTAATCAAGGTCATATTTTGGCTCTTGTGGACTTGTTTTAATTGTCTTCAACTTCAATTTGAACTTGCATATGAACAACTGATGATCTTTTCCACAGTCAGTGTGTTGGATTGGGTTCTCTAGAGAAACACAAAAACCAGCAAAGTGTATATATATATTTATAGAGAGAGAAAGAAATTTATCTTAGATAAATGGCTCACAAGCATGTAGAAGCCGACAAGTTCAAGCTGAAAAGTTCGTCTCTGGAGGGGGATGGGGCCCGGAGCCGCCTGGTTCCCGTAAGCGCAACAGAGCCGAGAGAATCAAGCTGACACGCAGCGCGCTGGTCGCTGTTCCCAACAA
>NW_006921955.1:415876-418798 GCF_000298275.1 Orycteropus afer afer | reverse complement strand
AGGAAGTATATAGTCCGGAATGCCGTTCTTCCAGCTTGTTCTTGGGATAGCATTGCAGGTAGGCCACACCCCTGGGGAAACTCCCCTTGGGCAGACTGGCCGCTTAGAACTCAGTCATGTGATCCATCATGGGAACCACCACTCACAACTGGAGTCCAGCCAAGTTGACACATCTTCAACTATCACAGTCAGGTACTGGCCTTTTTTAGCTGAAGATATTGAGCCTCTCCATTGACTCTTTGCATGGACATAGTTGATCAAATTCCTGTGTATTCCATGTGGCAAAGCCCACGTGTATAGCTGCTGTTTATGTAGTTCAAAAAGGGTATTTTCAATGAATAAGTCTGTGGTCTTGCAAAATTCTATCATGCCATCTTCAGTGTCATTTCTGTTACCAAGACCATATTTTCCAACTACTGGTGATTCTTCTTTATTTCCAACTTTTGCATTCCAATCACCAGTAATGATCAACATATCTTGATTGCATGTTTGGTCAATTTCAGACTGCAGAAGTTGGTAAAAATCTTCAATTTCCTCATCTTTGGCTTTGGTAGTTGGTTCATAAATTTGGATAATAGGATTATTAACTGGTCTTCCTTGTAAGTGTATGGATATTATCCTTGCTGACAGCATTGTACTTCAGGATAGATCTTGAAACATTCTTTGTTATGATAAATGCCTCACCATTCCTCTTCAATTTGTCATTTCCGGCACAATAGATCATATGATTGTCTGATTCTAAATGGACAAAACCAATCAATTTCAGCTCACTAATGTCTAGGATATAGATCTTTATGTATTCCATTTCATTTTTGACAACTTCTAATTTTCTTAGATTTATACTTTGTACATTCCATGTTCCTATTCTTTATGGATGTTTGCAGCTGTTTCTCCTCATTTTGAGTCGTGCCACATCAGCAAATGGAGATTCCAAATGCTTTACTCCATCCATGTCATTAAGGTTGACTCTACTTTGAGAAGGCAGCTCCTCCCAAGTCATATTGTGAATGCCTTCTGACCCGTGGGGCTCATCTTCCAGCACTATATCAGACAGTTTCAGAGCTATTCATAAAGTTTTCCAGTAAATATCAGACAGTTTCCCTACTATTCATAAGATTTTTACTGGCCAACTCTTTGATATGTGGATGGCCTCTTCCTTCTTCTGAGTCTATCTTCGTCTAGCAGCTCTGCTGAAACATGTCCACCATGAGTGACCCTGCTGGTATTTGAAATACTGGTGGCATAGCCTCCAGCCTCACAACAACATGCAAGCCACCACAGTATGACACACTGACAGATGAGTGGCAGAAGTTCCTAGATAGATACTGTAAACTGTTAACTTTGAACAGCCGTCTCTTGGATAAAGAGATTAATGAAAGGATTTAGCTTTTGCGACAGCCACCTTGGTGTCATGTTTTTAATATCTCTGTGGAAGTAGTAAGGAAAGCTGAAGACAAACCAGTCCCTCTCCCTTCCAGGCAGCACTGAGAGAAAAAACAATAAACTGCCTCTGGACTTCATGAGACAAAGGGGGCCTGTATAAATTTAATGGCTGCATGACAATACCATGCAAGGTGTCCAAGGATGCTAAGAAAAACCTTACTTGAAACCTGAGACTTTTGTTTATTTATTTGTGGAGTTTATTATTATTATTATTATTATTATGCTTTGGGGCAAATTTACAGAGCAAAAAAAAATTGTTTTACATTCAATAGTTCATGTATATTTGATTTCATGCCCTGATTACCATCCCTGACCATAACAAACTCTCCTTCCCTCCAATCCCTGTGACCAGCCCCTCACTGTACCCTTCTTAATTATGCACTCCTGTCTGTCCAGCTTTCCCTCTATGTGAATTCTGCCTCTCTGGTGCCCAATGGCCAATTGCTCTACAGGGTGTAACCATGGAAGTCAGGCTGAGAGCCAATCCTTGAAAGTGATTCCAATTCTAGGCCCGAAGGGTATCCCAAGGCCATAGTCTTGGGGGTTCCTCCAGACCAATAATACTGGTTATTATTGTGTTTTTGAATTCTGTTCCACATTTTTCCTCCCACTCTATCCAGGATCTCCAGTTTTTATCCCTTTCCAAGTGGTTGGCATTTGTAGCCAGGCACCATCTAGTTCTTCTGGTCTCAAGGTTTGTTATATCCTTGGACTAATTTTTTCCAAATGCCTTTGATTTTCTTGACTCTTCTTTATTTCAGATGATAGGAGACTAATAGTTGGATTTTAGATGGCTGCTCCAAAGCTTTTAAGACCCCAGTCACTACTCACCAAAGTAGGTTGTAGAAAAAGATTTTTTATGTATTATGTTGTGCCATTGACCTTGGTGTCCCCCAGTACTATGGTCCCAAGTCAGCAGGCCTGGTGATTCTTTCTCTCAAGGTGTTTGGTTCTTTCTGAGAGGTTACTCCAACTCTGTCTTCTGTTGCATCTGTAATGTGTGTGGCTAATCCTGTACCACTAGTATCTATGTACGAGTATCTTCAGTTAAATCTATCTGGTCTTGGGTATATTCCTGTTAGCCAACCCCCATCTGATCTTCCCAGTTCTTTATGCATTTATCTGTAACTTGGTGTTTGGTGTTAGCAGTAATGCAGTATTGTGCATATACTAGTATTTGCCTGTGCTGGTGGCATAGTGCCTAAGGCATTTGACTGCTAACCAGAAGGCTGGCAGTTGAAACCCACCAGCCACTCCTTGTGAAGAAGATTGGGCAATCCACTTCCGTAGAGATACTGCCTCAGAAACCCAAGGAGGGGTTCCTATGAGTCAGACCTGACTCACTGACAGTAAGTTTGTTTTTTGGGTTGTCTATATCTTATGTGCAGACGATACAACTTTGCTTGCTGAAAGTGAGGATGACTTAAGGCACCTACTGATGAAGGTTGAAGAATACAGTCTGCAGTATGGATTACATCT
>NW_006921955.1:409163-415331 GCF_000298275.1 Orycteropus afer afer | reverse complement strand
CGCTATGAGTCGGAAACGACTCGATGGCACTTAACAACAACAACAACATATCTTATGTGTACATTTCAGTGTCCTTATTTTTGCCAGTGCTGTCATACTGGTCATAGACTCTTTCCATACTGTTCGTCCCCTTACCCAAATCAACATATGACCTCCAACTAGCCTGAAATTTTCCTTACCCTTCTCTTCCATCCCCAGTAACCTACAAAGTGAGTTCCTTTTCCTAAGCAAATCCTTCCTTGACTTTTTACAATAATGGGCTCATAAAATATTTGTCCTTCTGCAATTGACTTACTTCACTCAGCATAGTGTTCTCCAAATCATCCATGTTGTGAGATGATTTGCATATATTTCATTATTCTCTAATGTAGCATAGTATTCCATTGTGTGAATGTACCATAATTTGGTTATCCATGTATCTGTTGATGGGCATTTAGGTTGTTTCCATCTCTTTGCTACAGTGAATTGTACTGTGATGAACATGGGTGTGCATATGTCTGTTCCTGACCAGTCTCATCTCTTTCAGATATGTTTCTAGTAATAGAATTGCTGGATCAAATGGTATTTCTATTTTCTATTTAGTTTTTTTCTGTTTTTTATTTATTTCTATTTTTCTATTTTATTTTTTAATATTTCTATTAGTTTTTTAAGGAAAGGCCATACTATATTCCACAATAGTTGTACCACTTTGCAGTCTCACCAGCAGTGTATGAGATTTCCAGTCTCTCCACAACCTCACCAGCATTTATTATTTTCTATCTTGTTGAACTTTGCTGTTATTGCTGGGGTGAGACGTTATCTCATTGTTGTTTTATTTTTAATCTCTCTAATGGCTAATGATCATGAGCATTTCCTCATGTGTTTGTTGGCCACCAGTATATCATCTTTAGTGAAGTGTCTGTTCATGTCCCTTGCCCATCTTTGAATTGGATTGTCTTTTTGGTGTCAAGGTGTTGAAGTTTTCTATAAATTTTGGTGATAAATCCTTGACCAAATATTTTTTCTCAATCGGTAGGTTCTCTTTTGACTCTTTTGGAGAAGTCCTTTGATGTGCATAAAAATTTAATTTTTAAAAGGTCCCAATCATCTGGCTTCTCTTCCACTGTTGGTGCATTTTGAATTATGCTTGATAGTCTATTTATGCTGTAAATTGTTGTTGTTGTTGTTGTTATGTGCCGTCGAGCTGGTCTCAACTCATAGTGACCCCTCCTTGGGTTTCCGAGGTAGTATCACTACGGAAGTAGTTTGCCCAACCTTCCTTCCAAGGAGCGGCCCCTATATTTGCCCCTATTTTAACTTTGATGAGCTTTATACTTTTGAGTTTTACATTTAAGTCTTTGGTCCAATTTGAGTGTTTTTTTCTGTGTGTATAGGATAAGGTATGGGTCTCGTTTCATTTATCTGCAGGTGGATATCCAATTTTGCCAGCACCAAAGAGGCTATCTTCCTCATTTAATGGTTTTTGGCCCTTTGTCAAAGATAGGCTGTCCGTAAATAGATGGGTCTATTTCTGGGTTTTCAATTCTGTTCCAGTGGACTATCCATCTACCATTGTACCAATACCATGCTGTTTTAACTACTGTGGCTGTGTATTAGGTTTTGAGATCTGGGAGTATAAGACTTCCCACTTTGTTTTTCTTCTTCAGCAGTGCTTTGCTTATCAAAGGTCTCTTTCCTTTCCATATGAATTAATAATTGGTCTTTCCGTGTACTTAAAAAATGTTGATGGTATTTGGATCAGGATTGCATTGAATGTGTAGATTGCTTTGGTTAATACTGACATTTTAGCAATATTCAGTCTTCCTATGCATGAACAAGGCAGGTTCTTCATTTATGTAGATCCCTTGTAGTTTCTTGTAGTAGTGTTTTATAGTTTTCTCTGTATGGGTCTTTTGTGTCTCTGTTAAGATTTATTCCTAAATATTTTGTCTTTTTGGTAGCTATTGTAAATGGTATTGTTTTCCTTATTTCTTTTTCAGAGGTCTGTTTGTTGATGTAGAGGAATCCAACTGATTTTTGTATGTTGACCTTGTATCCAGCCACTTTGCTGAACCTATCTGTTCTGGTTACTTAGTGCCTCTCTGACAAGAAATATACCACAAATGGGATGGCCTTAACAAACAGAAGTTTATTCTTACAATTTGGAGGCTTTAAGTCCAAGTTCAATGTGCCACGCTCTAGGGGCTGGGTGAAAGCCCCTCAGCCTTGGGGTCCAGCTCTGCCTCCTGCTCCCAGCCCACTGGAGCTAGAGGCTTTTCTTCACTCAGACAACTGCTGACTGCTGAGGCTGAGAAGCCACAAGGTTGACAAGTAAAAAGGCACAGTCCCGATGTTACCAAACCACATGGCAGGCCATTAACTTAAGTCCATTGTAAGTCCCAAGGTCAGCAGAGCATAGTAGGTTGCTGAGCAATGATGACAGGGCTACATACAGGGTCCAAGTGTGCCATAGGCCAGAGGCCATTCTCAAAGCTTCTCCTTATATATAGGAAGCAGACCACATCCCAAAGACAGCTACTCAGCTGCTTGTGGTAGATCCCACCATGGAGCTAATTGCCAGTCTCATCATGGGGAATAACTATTATCAGCTGCCCAGCCACTCAACCAGGCCCAACCAAGTTGACACACAAACATAACTACCACACTATCTATTAGTTCCAGTAATTTTTTTGCTGAGTCACTTGGGTTTTCTACGTATAGGATCATGTCATCTACAAATAGAGATAGCTTTACTTCCTCTTTGCCAATTTGGATGCCTTTTATTTCTCTTTCTTGTTTTATTGCCCTGGCTAGGACTTCTAATACAATGTTAAATAGAAGTGGTGATAGAGGGTATCCTTGTCTGGTTCCTGTTCACAAGGGGAATGCTTTGAGTCTTTCTTCATTAACAATAATGTTGGCTGTTGACTTTGCATATGTGCCCTTTTTTATGTTGAGGATTTTCCCTTCTATCTCTATTTTGCTAAGAGTTCTGAAGAGGAACAGGTGTTGGATTTTATCAAATGCTTTCTGTGTCGATTGATATGATCCTATGGTTCTTTTGTTTTGTATATGTGGTGGGCTACATTGATTGTTTTTCTGGTATTGAAGCATCCTTGAATACCTGGTATGATTCCCACTTGGTCAGGATGTATTATTTTTTTGATATGTTGTAGGATTTTATTGGCCAGGATTTTGTTGGAGATTTTTGCATCTATATTCATGAGGGATATTTGGCTGTAGTTTCCCTTTTTAGTGGTGTCTTTCCCTGGTTTTGGTATCACTGTTACGCTTGCTTCATAAAATGAATTTGGAAGTATTTCATCTTTTTCTATGTGCTGGAATAGTTTGAGTAGTATAGGTGTCAACTCTTCCCTGAATATTTGATAAAATTCTCCAGTGAAGCTTTCAAAGCCAGGACTTTTTCTTGTGGGAGGATTTTTTAATGACTTTTCATTAAAATAAAAAGATTTCTTCTTTTGCTATGGATCTGTTCAAGCATTCTATCTCGAACTGGAATAGTTTAGGTCAGTCTTGTGTTTCTAGAAACTTGTCCATCTCTTCTAGATTCTCAAATCTGTTGGAATACAGTTCTTCATAATATTCTGTCAATATCTTTCTTATTTCAGTTGGTTCTGTTGTGACATTACCCTTTTCCTTTATTATTTGTGTTACTTGCATCATCTCTTTCTTCTCTTTTTGTTAGATTTGTCAGTGGATTGTCAATTTTGTTAATCATTTTGAAGAGCAAGCTTCTTGTTTTGTTGATTTTCTCTATTATTTTTTCTTTTTTCTGTTTCATTTATTTCTACTCTGATCTTATTATCTCCTTATTCTAGATACTGTAGGTTTCTTTTGTTGCTTTTTTCCTAATTGCTAGAATTGTTGACTTGGAGTATTGATTTTATTTCTTTTCTCTTTTTTTTTATGTGTGCAGTTATAAATTTATAAATTGACTCCAAGTACTGCTTTTACTGTGTCCCATAGGTTTTGGTAAAATGCATCTTTATTCTCACTTGTTTTTAGGCATTTTTATTTTTAATTTCACAGGTTATTTCTTCTGTTACCCAGTAGTTTTTGAGCATTGTGTTATTCAGTTTCCAAACATTTGATATTTTTTCCTTGATCTTCCTATTATTGATTTCTAATTTTATAGCATTGTGGTCTGAGAAGATGCTTGTAGTATTTTGATACTTTAGAATTTATTGAGGCTTGTTTTGTGTCCTAAGATATGGTCTATTCTGGAGAATGATCCATGTGCACTGGAGAAGAATGTGTATTGTGCTTTTATTGGGTGGAATGCTCTCTATATGTCTACAAGGTCTAGTTGGCTGATTGTGTAGTTGAGTTCTTCTGTGTCTTTGTTGAGTTTTTTTTTTCTAGTTTTCTGTCCCCTCTTGAAAGTGGTTTGTTAAATTCCTGTAATGCTATTGTAGAGTTGTCTATTTTTCCATTCAATTCTTTTCATATTTGCTGTATGTATTTTGAAGCACTTTCATTGGGTAGATAGATGATGATGTCTTCTTGGGCCATTGATAAACCTGAAATTTTTAAAAAGTTGTATTATGGGGTTGTTGGGATCCATCTATCACCAATGGAAAGCCTATTTTGTCTATTAAGGATCCCAAGAAGCCTAAGAGATCCTTAAAACAATCAGGAAGGTGCCAGAGGAGGAAAATGTCTATTTATCTTGTGTAAGTGAGCTATTACACCAGTTGACCATCACTTCACACTTCTTAGGATGGTGATAGAGGTGGGAACAGCAGCCTGTGTTTCCAGAACAACTGCTGGCAATGGGACAAGCAGTGGGGACCTTCTCCTCCAAGGCTTTGGGGTCACACAGTTTGTTTTTAAAAATAATAATTAAAGGCTTTTTCCAGTGACTCTTTCCCTCAGCATGCAGGTTATCTATGACAGCCCTCTTCCTCTATCATGAAGGTCCTTTCACTGTGAAAATGCCGAGGAACTTCAGCTCACCTCCTTGCCCTTCCCACGTACTCCACTGCCATTCTTAGACTGCTGCCCTCTAAGCTGCCCCATGGAATGAGGAAGCCCCTTCCTTCTCCAAGAGACTCTCTCACCCTTCCAGCTTACCTGGCTATAGTCCTGGAAGGCTGATGGAACAAGGGAGCCCCAATCAACTTCCTCACCCTTCACTTCTGAGTCAGATGGACTCCTGACTCTGAGCAGCCCAACATAATGAGTAGGCCCTGCCTGCCCCATCCCTCCCACCATCCCTGGAACTCCATCACCTTTCTGCGCCTATGCAGAAGGTGTCCAGAACACCTGCCTGAGTGCAGTAGCCACAGAAATCTCCTCCCCACTGCTAGGAATTCCCTCATGCATTAAGGCTTGCATGACTGTGCTCTGGTAGTGTGACTAAATGAGAAGACCTCACAGAGCCTACTCCCCCAAGACAGAGACTCCTCCACCCTTCTGAGTCAAGTGACTGTCCTCCCAGCCACCCAACCAAGTTAGGAAGCTTTGCTGTGCCCCTACTCATTCCTTATATGTGTAACTACACTCTGTGTGGTCTCACTAAACAAGGAAAACACACCCAGCCTCCTCCCCTCTTCTATGGATTCTCCCACCCTTCTGGACCTCCACAGTTGCCCTCCAGGCAGTCTGACCAAGCAAGGATGCAATGCCCAGATTCCTAACACCTTCCAGGGGTTCACCCATCCTTATGTGCCTAAGTGCTAAACATGCCTTTCCCATCCCAAACTAATAGAAACCATCTGCTCTCCACCACCACCTACCCAAGACTGAGTGAAAGGTTTACCTCAACCACCAAGGCTGTGCTTCCCAAACAAGCATGAGCAGACAATTCCAGCAAACCAGGAGGCATTACACTTAGTCACATCACAAAGAGTCTGAACTATTCCTCAAGCATTATAGAGGGATTCCAACTGCTGGAAATCTCAAGCCTTACCACAAGAAAGAGCCCTACTCATTCCATTCCAAGCAATCAGCCAAAGGGAAATATTATGCACCTAGCACCACAGACCCCATGTGTGTACCCAACTGTGATGGTTGGAGCTGTGTGTCAACTTGGCTGGACCCCAGTTCTGTGTGGTTGTTCCCATGATGGGATCAGATGACTGAGTTCTGAGTGGCCAGTCTGCCCAAGGGGAGTTTCCCTAGGGGCCTGCTTGCAATGATATTCCAAGGACAATCTGGAAGAACGGC
>NW_006921955.1:399150-406308 GCF_000298275.1 Orycteropus afer afer | reverse complement strand
AAAGGCGGCTGCAAGCCCCACCTCCTACAGAGATGGACTTTGCAGCTTGGACTTGTCAGCTTCTATACGCTTGTGAGCCATTTGCCTAAGATAAATCTCTCTCTCTCTCTCTCTCTCTCTCTCTCTCTAAATATATATATATATACCTTGCTGGGTTTTTTTTTGTTTGTTTGTTTCTCTAGAGAACCCAATCTAACACACCAACTCTCCATATCCTCCACTGAGGGGTCCACAACTAACCAACTGGCAGCCCCAAAGATATACAAGCCTCAGTAATACAAAACAACAATCATTAAGATAATACAAACTACAGGGAACAACCCAAGGAAAGAGAATAAAATCCTAGTATATCAAAACAAAATCAAACAATAAAAAATATCTTGAAGACCACAAGCAATTATATAGCATTTTAAGAAGAGACAGGAAAAGATGTCCAATTGAATAAACAAGATAAAAGGATAGAAGCAATTTCTGGCCATGAACAAATAATGAGAACTATCCAATAAATACTACATAATAGCAGCTCTGGTAGCGTAGTGCCGAAAGCATTTGCCTGCTAAACAGAAGGTTGACAGTTCAAACCCACCAGCCACTCCATGAAGGAAGTCTGGGCAACCTACTTCCATAAAGATTTACCACCTCAGAAACCCAAAGGGAATTGCTCTGAGTCAGAATCAACTTGATGGCAGTGAGTTTGGTTTGATTTGGTTTAAGGTTTCTCAGAGAGAAAGAAAAGCAAGGGGGAAAAAAATCTAGAAGAATTCATGAAAACAATACAAGAACAAAATGACAAATTCAGCAAAGAGATAGAATCCCTAAAAATTCAGCAAGAAGAAGTTCCAGAGCTCAATAATTAAATAACAAAAGTAAACAATTCAATGGAAGGTCACAAAAGTAGAATTGAAATAATGGAAGAAGGAATAAAAAAAATGGAAGAAAAATCTTCAGGAAGAAACAGAAAATGTAATGAAGGAAAACAAAGCAAAAAAAGTTATATGGAATGCCTTCAAAAGGAACAGTATTTACATAATAGGAATTCCAGAAGAAGAAGATAGAAATGTACAGAAAGAATATTTGATGAATCAATGGCAGAGATTTTCCCAAATACCACAAAAGATGAAATTTTAATCCAACAAACTCAATGAACCCCACACTAGATAGATCCTAAGAGAAATTCACTGAGATACATCATAATTAAACTCTTCAGAAACAATAATGAAAGAATTTTGACAGCAGCATGGAAAAAGAGAACTATCACCTACAAAGGAGCCCCAATAAGATTTAATGCTGATTTTTCGTCAGAAACTATGCAAGCAAAAAGGCAATTGGATGACATATACAAAGCCCTGAAAGAAAATAAGTGGTAACCAAGAATTTTATATATAGCAAAATTGTCCTTCTAAAATAAATAAGAGCATTCTCAGATAAGCAGAAATTAGGGGAATTTGTAACCACCAGACCAGCTCTACAAGAAATATTAAAAGGAGTCTTTCAGATAGAAAACCAACAACATCAGACAATAACTTGAGATAAAGACACATGGTGGCATCACTCTGATACCAAGGCAGATAAAATTACCACAACAGTAAAACAAAATTAAAACAGGAACACAGGGTATCCAGGATACAAAATTGTAGTAGATAACATAATAAACACAAAAGGGGGGAAAATTGGTTAATTATAGGACTACCATATGATGAGGAACTTAAGGTGACTTAAGGATTTAACAGGTTGATTTAAATGTAGGATGTCAATGTAAACCTCATGGTAACCACAAAGAATATTAATTACAAAAATAAATATGAAAAACGAAAAGACACAGTAAATATAAAAACAAGAATAATGAAAGGAAAACACATCTACAAAATGAACAACTAAAAAGAAAAATCAATAAAAACAGAAGACTTGCATAACACTATCAACCAACTGAGCCTAAAAGACATATATAGAACACACTACCCGGCAGCAGCACAATACACATTTTCTGCTATAGACACAGAATATTCTCCAGAATTGACCATATTTTAGGACACAAAGCAAACTCAACAAGTTTAAAAAGACAGAAATCATAAAAAGCCACTTCTTCGATCATAATGGTATGAAGATAGAAATCTTCATTAACAGGAAGTTAACAGGAAAAATAAGGGAAAAAAATAAGTATGTGTAAACTACATAACACACTACTAAAAAATTGCTGAATCATAGAAAAAAAATAAATAATGCAATGAAAAACTGGTTGGAATTCAATGGAAACAAAAACCCTATATTACCAAAACTTTTAGGGTACTAATAAAGTGATACTCAGAAATTCAAAGCAATAAGTGTGTACATTAAAAAAGAGTAATGATTCAAAATCAATAATTAACCCAACAATTTTAACAAACAAGAAGAGCAAAAGATCAAAGCTACCAGAACAAAGGAAATTATAAAAATAAGAGCAGAGATAAATGAAACATAAAACAGAAAAACAATAGAAAGAATCAAGACCAAAGTTGTTTCTTTGAAAGGATTAATAAAATGAATAAACTACTATTAATAAAGGATTAATAAAATGAATAATGCCAGATGGAGAAAGAAAACAGAAGATTCAAATAAGCAAAATAAGAAATGAAATTGGAGATACTGTAACAGATGTGGGAGCTCTGGTGGTGTAGTTCCTAAGATATTTGTGTGCTAAACAGAAGGCTGGCGGTTCAAACCCACCAGCCACTCCCTGGCAGGAAGATTAGGTAATTTACCTAAAACATTCTGATACCACCTCAGAAACCCAAGGAGGGGTCCAATTTGACAGCAGGGAGTTTGGTTTTTGGTTTTGTAACAGATGTAAAGGAGATCAAGGAGATCATAACAGAATATTTTGAAAAATCATACCCCAACAAATTTGAAATCCTGGAAGATGTAGACAAATTCCTAGAAACACACTGTCTAGTTAAACTTTCATAGACAGAAGTACAAAATCTGAACAGACCTATAACAAAAGAAGAGATTGAATATATCAACATCCTTCCCCCCCCCAAAAAAAAAGCCCCAGCCCAGATGGCTTTACTGGGAAAATTTATGAACAATCAGAGAAGAGTTGACACCAATTCTACTGAAACTCTTCCAGAACACAGAACAGAAAGGAATACTCCCTAATTCATTCTATGAAGTCAGCATCACCCTGATACCAGCCAGGCAAAGACATCAGAAGGAAAAAAAGAATTAAACTACAGACCAATGTTCTTCATGAGTGTAGATAAAGATTTTCTCAAGAAAATTCTAGTGAACAGAATTCAACAACATATTAAGAAAATCATACATCATGCTCAAGTGAGATTCATGTCAGGAATGCAATAGTGGGTCAACATTAGCAATCAATCAATATAATTCACCACTTAAATAAAACAAGAGAAAAGAACAAAATGGATATCTCAGTGATATTAAAAAAGAATTTTATAAATTTCAACATCCACTTCAACAAATAAAAAATGACAACTCAATTTAAAAATGAGCAAAGGATATGAACAGACAATAACCAAACACGAAATTCAAGCAGCAAAAAAACACATGAAAGGATGCTCTTGATCATTAGCCATTTAAAAAAACATGCTGCCATCGAGTAAGATCTGACTTACAGTGACCCCCTCCTTGGTTTTCCGAGGCAATAACCCTACAGAAGTAGATTGCCCAACCTTCCTTCTGAGAAGTGCCTGGTGGGTTTGAACTGCCAGCCTTCTGGTTAGCAGTCAAATGCCTTAGGCACTACACCACCAGAGATCCCTCATTAGCCATTAGAGAGAGAGATGCAAGTCAAAACTACAATGAAACACCATCTCACTGCTGCAAAAATGGCACCGTTCAAAAAACAGAAAACAACAAATGCTAGTGAATATGTGGGGAGCTTAGAACCTTTATCCACTGCTGGTGAGATTGTAAAATTGTACAAATACTACGGGAAACAGTATGCCATCTCCTCAAAAAAAAAAAAAAAAAACTAGAAATATATAACTACCTTATGATTCAGCAATCCCACTTCTAGGCATATACTCTAGAGATCTAATATTAAACACACATCAGACATATGCACAACTATGTTCATTGCAGCACTCTCTGCAATAGCAAAAAGATGGGAAAAACCTAAGTGCCCATCAACAGATGAATGGATAAATAAGATATGGTACATATACAATGGAATCCTATGCAGCCATAAAAAATAATGATGAGTTCCCAAAATATAACATGGAGAATCTGGAGAACATTATGCTGAGTGAAATAAGTCAATTATAAATGACAAATACTGTATGATCCAGTACAGGAAATCCTCAGATTACCAATAAGTTCCATTTTTAACTCTGTCTTTAAGTTGAAGTTGCACATAAGTTGAAACAGTTAGGTGTGGTTCATAGCCAATGTCAGTTAGTCAAATGTTGGTCTTACTATATAGTATAACCAAACAAAACTCACTGCCGTTGAGTCAGATCTGACTCACAGTGACCCCTCCTTGGATTTCTGAGGTGGTATCACTACAGAAATAAATTGCCCAACCTTCCTTCTGAGGAGTGGCTGGTGGGTTTGAACCACCAGCCTTCTGGTTAGCAGTCAAATGCCTTAGGCACAATTACACACTTCCAAAGACACTAGAACATCTTTAACATAGTAATGCAGTGATAACAATAAAGTTTTTTTGTGTGTTGCTGAGCCAGGGAAGGCAGACTGCAAGCCAGTGAGGTCCAAAAGGTGAAAGTGTCACAGGTTGGAGTCGGGTAGTGCAGCCAGAAAGGAAGTTGGAACTCAGTGGAACTGACAGGCAGTGGCTCCAAGGGGCAATGGCAGTGGTGGCTGCTGCAGAGCCGTATGTGGGGCTAGAGGCCTCCCAGTCCTAAACTGAGGGCGATTGGCCAAGGATAAGGCTGATAGTAGCAGTGGCAGTGGCAGTGGCAGTGGCAGCAGCCACCTAGGGGAAAAACACAAGGGAGGGAGGAGAGGCCAAGGGCAAGTGGAATGAACTTCCCCAGGAACAGAAGCATGGGTGGGAAGGATTGCCATGAGAGGGGCAGGCAGCTGGGGACTTGCCCTGGGAAGTGTTGGAGGAGACAGTTAATGAGAGTAGAAGAGTTTCCCCGGTACAGAGGAGAAGGCAGCAGCATGGCAGTGGCTGCAAAGAGCTGGAGATGGAGGAAGAAGGAAGTAGCTGCAGAGAACTTGCCCAATGAGTGTCTGGAACTGTGATTAACCAGGCAGCAACACACCATTTCTTCCTGGTGACACACAGCATTTCTTTAAAAGAATGCACGGTAGTCATTGTTGTTATTGGTATGTGCCGTTGAGTCAGACCGACTCATAGCCACCCCTCCTTGGGTTTCTGAGGTGATATCACTACAGAAGTAGATTGCCCAGCCTTCCTTCAGAGGAGTGGCTGGTGGGTTTGACCGCTAGCCTTCTGGTTAGCAGTCAAGTGCCTTAGGCACTACGCTACCAGAGCTCCCACCTCTGGGTGGAGATTTAACATTCTAATGAGACATATTAAGGACTATCATCTTTGTATCCCTTACTGTGCATGCTTAACATGCAATCATATGAAATTGTATGTATAACATGTGATAGTTGGAGCTGTGTGTCAACTTGGCTGGACCATTATTCTGTGTGGTTTAAGGAATTATGACGTGGGTTGTTCCAATGATGGAATCAGATGTATATGTTTTGAGCAGCCAATCCATTGAAAGGGAGTTTCCCTAGGGGTGTGGCCTGTTTTGAGTATATTTATGGACATCCTGGGAAAAGAGACACTCTTCTGTGGATCAGGATTCTGCCTACAACTGTCTGAGTGCAAACAATCCACCATTCAGCCTGGAGATCTTGGATTCATCATTCATTGGAGTCAACAGCCTGTATACTGCCTGCTGACCTTCAGCTCCTCAGCCCCTGCATCTGCGTGAGTCGGGAAAAGCCTCCAGCTTGACATTTGATCCAAGAACTTGGGACTTGCCAGCTTCTATAAGTGTGAGCCATTTTCCTAAGATAAATTTCTCTGTCTCTCTCTCTATAAGCTTTACTGGTTTTGATTCTCTAGAGAACCCAGTCTCACACAACATGATTCTTATGTAATCCTCATCCTGTAAAAGAAACTTGGAAAGCACCTAGAGGCAGACAGGATCTGAGGGAATTCCTCTCTCTGTCTCAGCCTGTGCATGAACTTAACAAAAGCCACTTTTTTGCTCTTCACCTTGGTATGTCTTTATTGGCTTAAGTCATTCTGGACAATGGAACCAGCAATTAGCAGGTATCAATTTGATAACACCATTGGAGCACGTGCAGATCTGCAATCTGCCCTGTGTTGCCAGGTCAATAGCTAAACCAAGCACACACTGGAACTGTTTCTTCCCGAGGTAAATTTTTTGACCCTGAGGGGCATAGATCAGTCATGGACTCACTGTGACACAATCAGGGAAGAGTTTGAAGATGACTCTTTGGAAGGAAGGTTGGGCAATCTACTTCTGTAGTGATACCACCTCAGAAACCCAAGGAAGGGTCACTATGAGTTGGATCTGACACCAAGGCCATGAATTTGTTTTTGGCTTTGTAGCAGTAAGTGCTGCCCCAGGAAGAGAGAGTTTGAGGTGCCCTGAATGCAGGGTAAGGTCCTATGAGTTTGACAAAAAAGGATTATTAACTTTGTGACAAAGGATTTGCAAGAAAAAGTGTAAGATTTTCCTCCAAAATATTAAGAAGAGAAGGTTGACATTTTAAGAGGGAAAGAGAAAGTTGTTTAATCTTAAAATAGAATGCCTGGTTATGCCAGAGTATGAAAGATAATAAAAGCTAAACTTGATGGTATAGAGTAAATTGTAGAGGGTCAGAGGAAAGTTGACTAGAGAGGTAACTTATGCCACAGAGAATGGAAGGATAGGTACGTGTAGTTGAGTCAAATACTGAATGTGTTCATAGTTTTAAAGAATTATGATATGAGAGATACATAACAAAAGAAAGGAATATTGGTAAATTTGTTAAAGATTTTTGTTTGATATGATCAATGTCCTTGTTTATTTGTAACTGATAAATTAATAGGTTAATTCATAAGAGTTTTTTTTTTAATATACTTTTTTTTAATTGTGATTTGAGTGAAGGTTTACAGAACAAATTCACTTTCCATACAGCGGTTCACATATACGTTGTCTCATG
>NW_006921955.1:389560-390239 GCF_000298275.1 Orycteropus afer afer | reverse complement strand
TCTTCTGGATTTCTGTCTGTAGATTTAGAATCATTTCTAACTTTTCATTTATTTTGTCATTTTGTTCTTGTATTTTCTTCCAAAATTCTTCTAAGCTTTTTTTCTGTGTTTTCCTTGGTCTGTCTCTCAATCCTTTGAAGATACCAAATATAATTCTTTTGAATTCCCTATCAGAGGGTTCCAGTGCTGCTTCTTCCTCAAGGATGTGTTCTGGGTCTGTATCCTGCTCCCTTCTTTCTACCACTTTATCCTGCTTCTTTGTGTGTACTTTGATGATCTGTTGTCTCCAAGGCATTGTGGCATTGTTGTATTTAGATCTCTTTTAACTGTTTGTGAAGAGTATTCAAGGGTGATTCAGGCTCTTCTTGGTGGTTTTTTATCATTGGCACTTTGGTGGAGAAGGAGGTAGTGGCTCTCATTCAGTAAGTGAAGTTGCAGGAGGTGTGGGTGTCATTATGTCTTACGGGGAATGTTCCTGTCTCCCACTCAGTTAGACAAAAGTTACAATTGAAGAACCATCAAAAAACTAAAATGACATGGACAAAGAGCGTACCTTGTAATCACACAGGAACATTAACCAAAAAAAGAAAAAATAGATAAAACAAAAAGAAAACCTACAATATCTGAGGATAGGCCACTAAGAGAAAGATGGTAGAGAAGGAGAATAATGAAGGAAAAA
>NW_006921955.1:376097-388739 GCF_000298275.1 Orycteropus afer afer | reverse complement strand
GTATTTTCATGCAAATTCTTCTGCTATAGTCCACTTCTATATCCTTCCCTTCAAGGCTCAGGGGTCCAGGATTATCTTCTGTGTCTGTGTTAATTGGTTTTCCTTTTCTTTGTTGAAGAGGGTCTGTGCAGTCTTTCTGCCTAGTCCGCCATCTTACTGGAACTCCCTTTATGATAGATCTTGGAACATTCTTTTTGACAAGGAATGCAAAACTATTCCTTTTCAATTTGTCATTCCTGGCATAGTAGACCATATGATTGCCTGATTCAATATGGCAAAACCAGTCCATTTCACTTCACTAATGCCTAGGATAGATCTTTATGCATTCCATCTCCTTTTTAAGAACTTCTAATTTTCCTAGTTTTGTACTTCGTACATTCTATGTTCCTATTATTAATGGATGTTTGCTGCTGTTTCTTCCCATCTGATTTGTGCCCTTCAGCAAATGTAGGTAGTGAAAGCTTTACTCCATCCACATCAGTCTACTTTGAGGAAGCTCTTCCCCAGTCTTATTTTGAGTGCCTTTCAAGCGGAGGGGCTCCCCTTCTGGCAGTATATTAGATAAAGTTTCAGGGCTATTCATAAACTTTTCCAGGAATATATCTGAGTTTCACTTTTATTCATAAGGCTTCTCACTGGCCAATTCTTTGAGAAGTGGATGGCCCCTTCCTTCTTCTGAGTCTGTCTTAGTCTGGAAGCTCTGCTGAAACCTGTCTACCATGGGTGACCCTGCTGGTATTTGAAATACCTGTGGAATAACTTCTAGCCTCACAGCAACATGCAAGCCACAACAGTATGACAAACTGACAGACAAGTGGTGGGTCTTGTATACAGTGGGAGAAAAATGTGGAACAAAACTTAAAATCATAAAAAAGACCAGGCTTGCTGTATGGAAAGTAAATTTGCTCTATAAACTTTCACTCAAATCACACACACACACACACACACATGCACAAAAGACCAGGCTTACTGGTCTGATAGAGACTTGTGAAACCTCTGAGGCTATGGCCACTAGTCACACTTCAGGCCTGGAATTGAACTCACTCACATGGCTTCCAGCCAAACAGTAGGCAGACATATAAGGTGAATATTTACATCAGGTAGGCACACTCCTTAGAACAATCATAGGAGATCCAACCAAACCCATTGCCGTTGAGTCAGATCCAGCTCATAGTGACCCCTCCTTGGGTTTCTGAGGAAGTATCACTACAGAAGTAGATTGCCCAACCCTCCTTCTGAGGAGTGGCTGGTGTGTTTGAGCTATTCAGCCTTCTGGTTAGTAGTCAAATGCCTTAAGCACTACACCACCAGAGCTCACCATATCAGAAGGGCAGCATTTGCTCAAAGAGATAGCTCAATGGGCAGGAATGCATAGGAAAGAAGGATGCAGGGAAAAGATAACTACAGGGAGGAAGTGGGAAGAGAACTGTTACATTATGGGGATTGCAATCAATGTCATGAAAGAAAATGTGTGTGAACTGTTGTATGGGAAATGAATTTGCTTTGTAAATTTTCCCCTAAATCACACACACACACACACACACACACACACACACACAAGAATAATAAATAAATAATATGATTCTGAGAGGGGATCACAGGTCCAGAGGAGAATCCTTTTGCAGTATTTTAATGATTTGTTAATAGCCAGTAAAACCAAACAGTCTGTAGCCAATACCATCACAATGCTCACTCAACCTGCTTGCAACAGATGGATACCAGATGTACAGGACTAAGGCCTGAATATCTAAACTCAAGCTAAAGTATTTCAAATTTTTAATTTCCAAGGACAATAAGAACTGATGCCAGAAAGGAAAGAGGCCATCTACTGGGACCCAGATACAAGGTTTCTTAGGAAAGGTAGGGTTTTGTTAAATTTTGATCCCTAATTTTGGATTAATTGCAAAACTACTGTATAAAGCTACTGAAGGAATTGAAAGAGCCAGAATGTTCAGAAAAGGAATTAGAAGTGGGCCAAGAGTGGGGAGCATCTTGTTCATTTGGAAAGTGGAAATGCACTCCTGATGGTAATGGTGCTAAAATACATGCTACACAGCATTTGTTAAAAAGAGTTCATAATCTTCCCACTTTGGTCAGCAAGCCATGTATGAGTAGGTGAAACAACACATCATGGGATTTAGATTACACTCAGTTGTCTAGCAGCTAAGCCAAGTTTGCTTATTTTGTGCAAAGAATAATTCCAAATCCCACTTTACCTGGAGTTCAAGTCCAAGGGGCATATCTTGGTGAACAATAACAAGTAGACTTGGCTGAGATGCCACACATAGTTGGAAAATTAGGTATTTACTAATACTTAAATATACTTTCACTGGATGGGTAGAGGTGTTACCTTGCAGAGACAGCAAAGCAAAAAACAAACAAACAAAAAAAGTCGTGAAAGTGCTGATTTAAAAAATCATCCCACGTTTTGGCTTGCTCATCAGCACTGGAAATGATAATTGGCCATATTTTACAGCAGAAGTAATGCAAGGATTTTTTTTTTTTTTCATGCATTGGACATCAATTGAAAATTACATTCAGTCTGGAGATCTCAGTTGAGTGGAAAAGTTTAATGAATGAACCAAACTCTCACAAGGCAAATAATGAAAATTTTCCAAGAAGCCAAATTAGCATGCAGAGAAGCCTTGCAATTGTCCTGTAATGAGTGCACATAACACCAAGAGATAAATTAAAGCTGAGCCCACTTGAGTTCCTATTTGGCCTGCCCTTTTCCATAAGCCTTGGGCTGATTAATGGAGATCAGCTATATGTATTGGGAAATGGAATCTGTTCTTACTTGAAGGGTTTGTCTGCTGTGCTTTCTTCTATTCACAGGTTCTCTCACTTACAACAGAAAAATCTCATTGATATTCTTGCTCATCATGTCCTTCCAGAGAAGCAAGTCCTCCTATGAACGTAGAAAGATGAACCTCTTCAATTGACATGCAAAGGACCTTATACAACTCTTCTGACCACAGTGAAGTTGGAAGGAGTGAAACCCTGGACCCACCACACCTGCATCAAGAAATCACCCAATGAAAATGAAAAAAGAGGTCAAGACAATTGGAAAATGGAACCCATGGAAAACCTCTGATTTCTCTGTAAATAGCAGGACCCTGCTTAAGTCTTCTCTATTATTTCTTTTTAACCTGTTATTTGTCTTTCAGTAAAAGTGCCTGGGAATTTACCATTGTCATCCAACTTCAGCAGTCCTTGCTGAATCAAACCCAATGGGCCAACAACTATTGGGTGTGTTCTCATTTTCCCTCACACAGCGCCCAGGGAATACCCTTCACACCTGTTCCACTTATCAGAAATACTGGATTAAGGAAGAGGGAGCATCCCTGATCAATGCCCACAAGAGCACTGACCAAATTCAGTACAATGTTTTAAGATCACAAACCATGGCCCTTTCTGTATCCATTTAACCCCATCCAGATTCATTGCTCTGTGGGACAGTGGCCCTATTGCAATAAAACATGGACAGCTGACATCGCAAATGAAATTTGGACAGATTATGACAGTGGTGATCATGTTACAACAATTTCTGTGACATCTAGGATTTCCTATGATTAACCAGAGCATCATCAATGCTATTTTCTAGTTACCATGAACCACATATTTTCTCAGACACCTAAGCGTGTTCTGATGAACAATTAGCATTTAAAATTTGTCCCACTGGCCATGAGGGAACTTGTGCCTTGGGATGGATTTGAGTGGGAGGGATTCAACTCCTTCCTTTGAACAAGTCCTTTACTCCATAGAAATGATTACCACTCCTGCTCAGTGCCTCAGACTTCACCTGGAACACTCAGGAAAAAAGCTCAACGAATCTTAATTCCTAGTTGGAAAAAATGATAATGCTCTTCATATCAACTTGTTAAAAATTTATCTATTTCTATAGGGACTGTGGCTAATTCAACTTCAGATATAATATCCTCCCTCTCTCCAAAACGAGGTTATCTCCATCCAAATTATATCAAAAACAAAAAACCCACTGCCAAAGAGTCATTATAGCAACCACCATTGGGTTTCCAAGGCAGTAAATCTATACGGTAGATTGCTCCGTCTTCATTCAGTAGAGTGGCTGGTGGCTTTGAACCGCCAATCTTCCGGTCAAATGTCTTAAGCACTGCACCACCGGAGCTCCTTCATCCAAATTATAGTTCTTGAAAATAAAACTGTCTTACATTTAATGCTTGTGGCACATGGAAGGGTTTGTGTATATACTGATAAAACTTGCTAGCTCAGACCAGAAAGAGCAAAATCACCAGGTCTTAGCTGAACTGTTAAAAAGTTTCAACAAGATAGAGCTGCTGCTCAGCAGTGATTAACCCCTTCAGGATTTGGAGTCAATTTCAGTTGGCTCATTTTGTGGCTCCCCAACCTTGTTTGTTATGTATACCAATGTTAATCCTAGGGACATGAATGTGTTGTTGTATCCAGTGTTTACCTGAATTACTTTCAGCATTTCAGCCCTAGAAAATGCACACAGTTCTCCAGGTCAACACTAACCCCTTACACTCACCCCACGGTATGGCCAGAAGGTTTGTGAGTTAGAACAAACTGTAAAGATACTAATGCCATTCAATTAATGAAACATCAGTAGTTTCAAATGGGGGAATGAATGATGCATAGCATTTTGTTAAAAGAATGCACAGAATTCATTGTTGTTGTTGTTGTTATGTGCCGTCGAGTCAGACCTGACTCATAGCGACCCCTCCTTGGGTTTCCGAGGCAGTATCACTACGGAAGTAGGATTGCCCAACCTTCCTTCCGAGGAGTGGCTAGTGGGTTTGAACCGCCAGCCGTCTGGCTAGCAACCAAGTGCCTTAGCCACTATGCTACCAGAGCTCCTCAGAATTCATTAGGAGTTCTATGTTTCTCCCACTGAAATAAGAAAAGGGTAGCTTTTGAGAAATAACAAATAGGAGGTTTTCTGACCCTGGAACAGCTGGAATCTGGGCCCAAAGGGATATTAAAATACTAAAAATCACACCCCTGGGTGAATATTTAACATTATAATGAGATATGCTAAGGACTGCCATCTTTATATCCTTTACTGCACATGCTTAACCTGTAATCATATGAAATTGTATGTACAACATGATTCTATATAATACTCACCCTATAAAAGAAACTTGGAAAGCACCTAGGAGCAGGCAGAGTCTCAGGGAATTCCCCTCTCTGTCTCAGCTTGTGCACAAGTTTAATAAAAGCCACATCTTTTGCTCTTCATCTAGTGTTTCTTTATTGGCTTAAGTCACTCCAGACAATGGACCCAGCACTTAGTCAGTATCACTGGTGCAGTTCCAGGGAGCTGGGGGAGAGACAGGGAAGGCTTTACTGGGTTGGTTCTTAGCTATAGGTTGTATGTAAGTCTGATGTTCATAATCCAGGGACTGCTTGTATTATAAAAATATTACAGAGGTGCCTGAGACCCTGAATAGGCATCCTTGCCTTCTACTGACAAAAGAATTGAACAGGAGAGGCAAAATGTCCACACAAACTAAAGTTTATTAAAAAGACAAATGAGATGGGAGGGGCTCACAAGTAGGGGCTTTCACCTATGCTAGCCTCTGGTCTCTCTCTGAACAAAGGGATTCCTAAGATTTATAAAGTATCTTTGGCAGTAAAGAGGCATCATCTTTATTCATGAAATGAGTGAGGTTCTGAGGTTCAAGTTACACATGCATGATGTCTGGACCCCAGTTAAAACCCCATGAGAGATTCTTGTTCTCACCTGCCTCTGGTGGAAGGTCACTTTGTTGCTCATGTTGATCTTTATTGCACATAGGCTGCACCTGGTGGGCACCTAATGCCATACTTTAAAAAAAACCTGGAAGTATATCAGCATTTTATAACTGGTCTAGCTTAGTGTTCTTCAATTTGCAGCCTTTTTATCTCACCCAGTCACCTGGCTTGCCAATGAATCAGTTCGCTGATGGTTCCATCCAGAATTATGAGGAATTTCAATGGTATTGGCTTGTTTGACCTGGCTAGCCTTCTTCCCTGCCTGTCTGAAAAAGACAAGAATAGGTATACATACTGAAACCAACAATCACAAGTGGTTATCTAGGATAGGTTTGTGTATGGGAGATTGCTCTCTAGACAGTAGACATGTTATTTCTAATCATGGGAAATATAACAGCAAATGTGGGTGAAGTGTGCACAGCTTGCCCAAGGTAAATGATGTCACTAATAAGTGTGCAAGAAAAATAATGTTTTTGGTAAATGCAATAACTTGGAATTGACTCAATGGTGACGGGTTTTTGGTTTTCTTTTGCTTTTTGACATATAAAACTATACAACTAAAACTAGGAGCGTGGCTCCATGTGTACATATATATGTATACAAGTCTATACATATATATATGTGTATATTTGTGGGTATATACATACATATATATATATATATATATATATATATACACACACACACACACACACACATATACATATATAAAAACACTGTTGTTGAGTTGATTCCTACTCATAGCAACACTAACTACATGGGCATTTATAGCAGCATCATGATAAATGGAGAAAAGATCAAAGTTGTCACTGATTTCATATTACTTGGTTCCATAGGAGCTCTGGTAGCATAGTGACTAAGATGCTTGACTGCTAACCAGAGGCTGGCGGTTCAAACCCACCAGCCAGTCCTCAGAAGGAAGGTTGGGCAATCTACTTCCATAGTGATACTGCCTTGGAAACCCAAGGAGGATTTCCTATGAGTCAGGCCAACTCAATGGCACATAACAACAACAACAACAACAACACAGTCAACACCAATGGAAGCAGCAGTCAAAAAATCAGACTACATATTGCACTGGGCAAATCTGCTGCAAAAGACCTCTTTAGATTGCTGAAAAAGAAATAAGGAAATGGATACCATTTATAATAAGTACCAAAAAAAAAAAAAAAAAAGGAATATATCTTACCAGGGACACAAAAGATCTCTACAAAGAAAACTATAAAAAACTGCTTCAAGAAACCATAAGAGATCTACATAAATGGAAGAACATACCATGCTCATGGATAGGAAGATTGAACATTGTGAAAATGTCAATTCTACCCCAAACACTCTATACTTTCAGTGCAATCCCAATCCAGATTCCATAAACATTTTTTAAGGATATGGGAAAACCAATCACTAAATTTATATGGAAAGAAAAGAGACCTCAGATAAGCAAAGCACTATTGAAGAAGAAGAACAAAGTAGGAGGTCTCACACTACCAGATCTCAAAACCTACTATACAGCCACAGTAGTCAAAACTGCCTGGTATCGGTACAATGACAGACACATAGACCAATGGAAGAGAATTGAGAACACAGAAATAGATCCATTGACCTATGGCCAGCTGATCTTTGACAAAGGGCCAAAATCCCTTAAATGGGGAAGAGAATGTTTGTTTAATAAATAGTGCTGGCAAAACTGGAGATCCATTTGCAGAAAAATGAAACAAGATCTGTTCCTCACACCATACACAAAAACTAACTCCAGATGGATCAAAGACTTAAATTTGAAACTTAAAAGTTTAAAGTTCCTCAAGGAAAAACTAGGGGAAAATTTAGGGGCCTAATATATTGCATAAATAGGCTACCAAACATAACCCAAAATGCACAAATAGCAGAAGAGAAACTAGATGAATGGGACCTTCTAAAAATCAAATTTTTATGTGCTTCCAAAAACTTCTCCAAAAGAGTCAAAAGAGAACCTACAAATTGGGAAAAAAATATTTGTCAATGACATGTCTGACAAGGGACTTATCTCTAGAATTTATAGAAAACTGCAATGCCTCAATAACACAAAGACAAATAATCCAATTGAAAAATGGGCAGAAGACATGAATAGACACTTCACCAAGGAGGATATTCAGAAGGCCAACAAACATATGAAGAAATGCTCATGATCATTAGCCATTAGAGAAATGCAAATAAAAACAACAAAACAATGAGATACCATCTAGTTCTAGCATTAGTAGCAAAGTTCAACAAGACAGAAAATAACAAATACTGGTGATGCAGAGAGATTGGGATTCTCATACACTGCTGGTGGGATTGTCAAATGGTACAACCACTGTGGAAAGCAGTATGGCAATTCCTCAAAAAGTTGGAATTAGAAATACCATTTGACCCAGCCATTCAATTACTAGGTATATATCCTAAAGAAGTGAGAGCCATGACAAGAACAGACATATGCACACCCATGATCATTGCAGCACTATTTACAATAGCCAAAAGATGGAAACAACCTAGGTGTCCATCAACTGAGGAATAGATAACCAAACTATGGTACATACACACAATGGAACACTATGCAACCCTAAAGAATAATGTAGAATCTGCAAAACACTGCATAACGTGGATGAACTTAGAGGACATTATGCTGAGTGAAGTAAGTCAATGACAAAAGGACAAATATTGTATTAATCCATTATCATAAAAGTCAAGGAAAGGTTTATATTTGAAAGTAAATTTTCTTTGTTGGTTACCAGGGATGGGAGGTGAGGTGAGGGCAGGGAACACTGCTAGATAGGTAGGGATAAGTACTGATTTGGGTGAAGAGAAGGGCAATGTACCAAATGTGAGTGATCAACATGGTGGCATTGAGGAAGAGGAAGACATAGGAGATGCAGACAACAAAGATGAACCCTTTTACACATACAGTACTGCATTATCAGTGAAGGCAAACATGGGTATACGGGTGGATAGATGGATGGACAGGCTGAACTATTAGGTATGTCTATGCAGCGGGGAGTGTACCCAAGACCATGTATAGGGGTGGCAGACAATGGTTCTACAAGTGTATTTGTATGTTCTGTAAGAATTCCCAGGTGCATTTGACAATCTTGACAAGGGACAAGGTTGTAGTCACTTCTTCATCACAGCCAGCTACCCAGAGGGAATGAGTAGTTGAACCTGTGGTCTTGGAACCATAGTTGCAGGGGACATCAAGTTCAATTGGCATAACATACTATACAAAACATGTTCCACCTCCTACTTTGGCGAGTAGCGACTGGGATCTTAAAAGCTAGCAAGCCGCCATCTAGATGCAATGATGGGTCTCTCCTCATCCAGAGCACAGAAGAATGAAGAAAACCAAAATTCATGGAAACAATTAGTCCTATTGACTGGTACACCATCCGGTCTGCAACCTATACAACTATGAGACCAGAAGAACTAGATTGTGCCCGACTACCACAGTCATCCACTTGGAAGGGGATCTATGTAGGAGATCCTTGATAGAGAGGAAGAGCAATGTGGAACAAAAGTCAAAATAATTTGGAGAAAAAAAAGGCGGGGGGAGGGGGAGACTAGGTTTGCTGCTCCGATAGAGCCTGGTGGAACCGCTGAGACTATGGCCCCTAGCTGCCCTTCAGGTGTGGAATTGAACCCATGCCTGTGGTTTCCAGCCAAACAAAAGACAGGCATATTAGTTGAACATTTACCTCAGGTAGGTACACTCCTTGGAGAGAACAATCATGGGAGAAAGAAGGGCTGCTTTCGCACAGGGAGACAACTCAGGGGGCAAGAGTACAAGGAGGGATGGACACAGGGAAGAGGTAACTATGGGGAGGAAGTGGGAGGGGAGCTGTTGCATTGTGGTAAACTGTGGTCAATGTCATGAGACAAAGTGTATGTGAACTGCTGTATGGAAAGTGAATTTGCTCTGTAAATCTTCACCCAAATCACAATTAAAAAAAAAAAAAGGTGATGAAATACTTTAAAAAAAAAAAAACATAAAAATAAAACTACCATGTTGTTGTTGTTGCTAGGTGCCATCAAGTTGGGTATGCCTCAGAGATCCTATATATAACAGAATGAAAGATTGCCCAGTCCTGCACCATCCTCACAATCCTTGTTATACTTGAGCACGTTGTTGCAACCACTCTGCCAATCCATCTTGTTGAGGGACTTCCCCTTTTACACTGATACACGTGACCTACCATATGAGCTAACAAAAAACCAAAACCAAACTCACTTCCATCAAGTCAATTCTGATTCATAGTGATCCCCTTTGGTTTTCTGAGGTGGTAAATCTTTACCAAAGTAGATTACCCAGTCTTCCTTCTGCAGAGAGGCTAGTGGGTTTGAACCACCAGCCTCCTTGTTAGCAGTCAAATGCCTTAGGCACTGTGCCACCAGAGAACCTTATGAACTAACAATGACCCAGCAATTCCACTCCTAGGATCATGGCCAAAAGATGAAACTACAGACTCAGAGACAATGTACACCAATGTTCATTGCAGTACTATTCTCAATAACCAAAAGGTGGAAACAACCTAAATGCTCATCAAAAAATGAATGGATAAATTAAATGTGATATAATAGCATACCACTCAGCCAGTAAGAGAAATGATGACTTGATACATGTTACAATATGGATGGATTGTGAACACATTATGCTGTGTGAACTGGTAGCATAGTGTCTAACGCACTTGACTGCAAACCAGAAGGCTGGTGGTTCAAACTCACCAGCCACTCCTCAGAAGGAAGGTTGCGCAATCTACTTATGTAGTGATACCACCTCAGAAACCCAAGGAGGGGTCGCTATGAGTTAGGTCTGACTTGATGGCACATAACTACAACAACAATGCTGTTATTTCACAAATCAACCTCAAAAGGACAAATAATGTAAGAACTCAATATATATATGAAGACAAGAAAAAAGAAATGTATCAAGATCAAAGTTTATTAGTGGTTACCAGGGATGGTAGGGAGGAGAAAAAGGAAGGTTATTGGTTACTGAGAACTGAATTTTGATTTACGGTGATGGAAAAATTGCATTGCATTGATTAAGGGTAGGCTTACACAACATACTATTGTAAGTGTTGTCAAGTTGTACATCTGTCAAAAGCCGAATTAGCAAAAGTGTGATATTTTTAGAACAACGAGGGAAGTAAAGTGTGTGCTGAGATTGCTTATGTATAACAAAACACCTCATGGGATTTGGTTCCTTGTTTTAGCATTTAGGGTTTCATGGGACATCCCAGTTAATTAGCCTAATAATATGTTTAGTGCTTCTCTCCTACCTTGTAGTTCATTGAGTTGTGCCTGGGGTCTTAAAAGGTTGCAAATGCTTATCTAAAGCACAAAAATTTGTCTCTGTCTGGAGCAACAGAAGAAGAGTCACCAATAGGAGGAGGAAAAGTAATGTGTGGCTAATTGCCTCCATTGAACAACTGCCTCCTTTGCTAAGAAGCCACTACTGGATGGTGCTTAATTACCATTAGTGAACATTTTGATCAAAGATTCTATAGAAGAATCCTGATCAAAAGAGGTAAAATATAAAACAGAATTTCAAATTATCGTTGGCTCTTGACTTTCTGGAGCCATGGAGGCTGGATGAACCCCCAAAACTATTACCCTGAGGTAGTCTTTAACTTTAAAGTATCTCTTTAAGTCTTCTCATAACCAAACAATAATTTAGCTTTGTTTTGTGACCCACTGGACATTCTACTTCTGAGGTGTGGTGGGAAAATGGTACTGCATTTTAGTGCATGCTGCCATCTGGTGGGGGTCTGTATAATTGCATGAATTTGAAAAAATGGGCCTCATCCCACAGCTGGGCACCAGTAATCCCTAGGGACATATGTGTACCGCTAATTGTATCAATACGCATATTACGTCAAAAGAATTTTTCATTGCATTAAAAATACCTTCATTGCTGAAAATAGATGGTTTCAACAAAAATTCAAAGTAGAAAATAATTTAGTCTTGAAAGTAGTAAAAATGATCTGCCTTGGGCATCATGCTCTTTTAAGAACTATTTCTATGGGATCAAAATAACAACAGCAACTCTAAACATTAGATAGGAACCCCAGGGGGCAGTGAGTTTAAGGTAGTGGGGGGAAAATGATTCAGAAAAGGAGCATGAAAATGGTTGCACAAATTGAAGAATATAATCAGTGTCATTGAATTATACATGTAGAAACTTTTGAATCGATGTGTGTTTTGTTGTGTATATTCTCAACAAAATAAATAATTTTTAAAATGGAATAAGAAATGAACAGATGGTTCACCAAGGATGTCATTCTAGTAGCCAAGGAACCCAGTCCTGCCCAGTCCTGTGTTATACTAACAATCATTACTATGTTTGAACCCATTATTTCAGCCACTGTATCAATCCATCTTCTTCTCTGACCTTCTACTTTACCAAGCATGATGTCCTTCTCCAGGAATTGGTTTCTCCTGATAATATGTCCAAAGTAATTGAGACAAAGTCTTGCTATCTTTGCTTCTAAGGAGCATTATGGTTGTGCTTCTTTTAAGACACAGTTGTTATTATTTTTTAAAATATTTACTGTGATTTGGATGAAAGTTTACAGAACAATTTCATTTTCCTTACAGCAATTCATACACATTTTGTCTCATGACATTGATTGCAATTTCCCACAATGTAACAGCTCTCTTCCCACTTCCTCCCTATGGTTACCTCTTCCCTGTTTCCTTCCTTCCCATGCAATCCTGTCCCCCAAGAGGTCTCCTTGTGCACACACTGCTTTTCTGTTCTCCTATGATTGATCTCTCCAAGGAGTGTATTTACCTGATATAAATGTTCAGCCCATATGCCAATTTTTTATTTGGCTGGAAGCCACAGGAGTTCAATTCCAGACCTGAAGGGCAGCTAGTGCT
>NW_006921955.1:374275-375964 GCF_000298275.1 Orycteropus afer afer | reverse complement strand
TCATAGCGACCCCTCCTTGGGTTTCCGAGGCAGTATCACTACGGAAGTAGGATTGCCCAACCTTCCTTCCGAGGAGTGGCTGGTGGGTTCCAAGTGGTTGACAGTGATAGCTGGGCACCATCTAGTTCTTCTGGTCTCATGGTCATATAGGCTGAGGGTCGCACTGTCTACTTGTGACCTTGGACTAATTGTTTCCATGCATCTTTGGTCTTCTTCATTCTTCTTTGTTCTGGACTAGGAGAGGCCCATTTTTGCATCTAGATGGCCACTTACTTGCAAGCTTTTAAGATCCCAGTTGCTACTCAACAAAGTAGGATGTGGATCAATGTTTTTGTGTAGTATGTTATGCCAATAGAGCTTGTTATGCCCTGGGACCACAGGTTCAACTACTTGCTCCCACTAGGTAGCTGGCTGTGGCCAAGAAGTCACCACAATCTTATCCTTTGTTGGCTCTACTACGTACCTGGACATTCTTACAGGACATACAATACGCTTGTAGAAACTTCATCTGCCAACCCTATACATGATCGTGGGCACACTGCCCCCTGCCTAGACATTGTTCAGCCTGTCCACCCACCTATCCACCCCTGGATCAATGTTTGCCATCACTGACAATGTAGTACTCTATGTGCAAAAGGGTTCATCTCTGTCATCTGTATCTCCCATGTACCTCTCACTGTATTCCTCTTCTTCAATGCCACTGTGTTGATTACCCACATTTGGTCCATTGCCCTTCCTATCACCCAAATCAATATTTGACTCTTCTTATCTAGCAGTGTTTCCTCCTCTCCCCTACCACCTCTGGTAACCAACAAAGAAACCAACCTTTCCTTGACTTTTCACAATAGCTGACTAATACAATATTTGTCCTTCTGTGATTGACTTATTTCACTCAGCATAATGTCCCTCGAGTTCATCCATGTTATGCAGTGTTTTGCAGACTCTACATTATTCTTCAGGGTTGGATATTATTCCATTGTGTGTATGTGCTATAGTTTGGTTATCCATTCTTCTGTTGATGGACACCTAGGTTGTTTCCATCTTTTGGCTATTGTAAATAGTGCTGCAATGAACATGGGTGTGCATATGTCTGTTCTTGTCCTGGCTCTCATTTCTTTAGGATATATACCTAGTAATTGGATTGCTGGGTCAAATACAATTTTCTGTAAGGATTGCAGGTATTTTGTATCACTGGTATCTGTGCAAGATTAGCCTCAGCTGAATCTATCCTTGAAGAGAAAATATAATTCTGTTCACTGACCCCCATCTAATCTTCTCAGATGTTTATGTGTTCATCTGTAGCCTGGTGTTTGGTGTTAATGGTAATGCAGTATTGTGGATATACTGGTTGGTATTAGTGTCTGCCGTCTATATTTTATGTACATAATTCAGTGTCCTCCCTTTTCCTAATGTTATCATCATGGTCACAGACTCTTTCTAAACCATCCCTCCCCTTACCTACGTCAGCATGTGGCCCCCAGTTAGCCCCAAATTAATCCCTCCCCTTCTAACTTTTTAAAGAATCACTATACTGCTATCCAGAGTGTTGTATCATTTTACAATTCCACCAGCAGTGTATGAGAGTCCCAGTCTTTCACAGCCTCACCAGCATTTGTCATTTTCTCTCTTGTTGAACTTTGCTATTAGTGCTGGGGCAAGATGATATCTCATTGTTGTTTTGATTTGCAT
>NW_006921955.1:371445-373160 GCF_000298275.1 Orycteropus afer afer | reverse complement strand
TAACCAGAAGTTTGGCAGTTCAAACCCACCAGCCACTCCTCAGATGGAAGATGGGGCAATCTACTTCTGTAGCAATACTGCCTCAGAAACCCAAGGAGGGGTCACTATGAGTTGGTTCCAACTCGATGGCACATAACAACAATAACAACAAAGAATGTTGATGGGCTCTGCATTGGGATTGCTTTGAAAGTATAGATTGCTTTGGGTAGTATTGACATTTTCACAATGATCAATCTTTCTATCCAAAAGCATTGCATGCCCTTCCATTAATATACCTTTCTTATGTTTTCTTGAAGTAGTCTTTTGTGCCCCTGGTAAGATTTGTTCCCAAGTATTTTATGCTTTTGGTAGCTATAGGAGCTCTGGTGGCATAGTTCCTAAGACATTTGACTGATAACTAGAAGGCTGGCGGTACAAACCCACCAGTCACTCCATAGAAGGAAGATTGGGCAATCTACTTCTATAGTGATATTGCCTCTGAAACCCAAGGAGAGGTTGCTATGAGTTGGATCCGACTCAATGGCAGTGAGTTTGGTTTATTGTGAATGATATTGATTTCTTTGTTTCTTTTCAGCAATCTCTTTGCTGGTGTAGAGGAATCCAACTGATTTTTGTATGTTGATCTTGTATCCTGCCACGATGCTAAATCTCTCAATTAGTTCCAGTACTTTTTTTGCTGAGTCTTTTGGGTTTCCTATGTATAGAATCATATCATCAGCAAATAGAGATAGTTTGACTTCTTTCTTGCCAATTTGGATGCTTTGATTTCCCTTTCTTGCCTTATTGCCCTGACTAGGACTTCTGATACAATGTTGAATAGAAGTGGTGATAGAGGACATCCTTGTCTGGTTCCTGTTTGCAGGGGGAATGGTTTCAGTCTCTCTCCATTGAGAATAATGTTCACTGTTGGTTTTGCATACATGCCCTTTATTATGTTGAGAAATATTCCTTCTATTCCTATTTTGCAGAGAGTTATTTTTTAATGAGCAATAGGTGTTGGATTTTATCAAATGTCTTTTCTGCATTGATTGATGTGATCATAGGTTCTTTTCCACTGTTCTATTTATGTGATGGATGATCTTGATTGTTTTTCTAATGTTGAACCATCCTTGCACACCTCATATGAACCCCACTTGGTCATAATGTATTTTTTTTTTTGTATGTTATTGGAATCTACTGGCTATGATTTTGTTGAAGATTTTTGCATCTATATTCATGAGGGATATTGTTCTGTAGTTTTCCTTTTTAGTGATGTCTTTGCCTGGTTTTGGTATCAAGGTTATGCTTGCTTCATAAAATGAATTTAGGAGCATTCCATCTTTTTCTATGTTCTGGAATAGTTTTTGTAGGATTGGTGTCAGTTCTTCTCTGAACGTTTGGTAGAATTCTCCAGTGAAAACCTCTAGGCCAGGACTTTTTGTGTTAGAATTATTTTTTGATGACCTGTTCAATCTCTTCTTTTGTTATGGATCTATTCAACTTTTCCACCTCAGTTTGTGTTCATTTATGTAAGAAGTGTGTTTCTAAAAATACGTCCATTTTTTCTCAAATTTGTTGGAGTACAGTTCTTCATAGTATTCTGATATTATCCTTTTTATTTCAGTTGGTTCTGTTGTGATGTCACCCAATTTGTTTCTTATTCATGTTATTTGTATTCTCTCCCTCTTTTCCTTTGTTAAATTTGCCAGTGGTTTGCCAATTTTATTAATCTTTTC
>NW_006921955.1:368798-369875 GCF_000298275.1 Orycteropus afer afer | reverse complement strand
TTTGCAGTATTCCCTCCTCTCCCCTCCCACCCCTGGCAACCAACAAAGAAATTTTCCCTCCATATATAAACGTTTCCTTGACACTCCACAACAACAAATGAATACTATATTTGTCCTCCTGTGATTGACTTATTTCACTCAGCATAGTGTCCTCCAAGTTCATTCATATTATGTGGTGTTTTGTAGTCTCCACATTATTCTTTAATGCTGCATAGCATTCCATTGTGTGTATGCACCATCGTTTGGTCATCTGCTCTTCCACTGATGGGCACATAGGTTGTTTAAATCTTTTTGCTACTGTAAATAGTGCTGCGATGAACATGAGTGTGCATATATCTGTTCGTGTCCTGGCTCTCACCTCTCTAGGATATATACCTAGTAATGGGATTGTTCGGTCAAATGGTCTCTCTTATTCCAACTTTCTACTGAATCACCATATTGCTTTCCACAGTGGTTTATCACTTTACAATCCCACAAGCAGTGTATGAGAGTCCCAATCTCTTCACATCCCCTCCAGCACTTGTTATTTTCTGTCTCGTTGAACCTTGCCATCAGTGCTGGGGTGAGACAGTATCTCATTTTTGTTTTGATTTGCATCTTTTTGATGGCGAATGATTGTGAACATCTCTTCATGTATTAGCTGGTCACCTGAATATTCATCTTGGTGAAGTGTCTATTCATGTCTTCTTCCCATTTTTAAGTTGGATTGTTAATTCCTTTGCTGTTGATGTGTTGGAGTTTTCTATAAATCTTAAAGATAAGTCCCTTGCCAGATATGTAATTACTGGCAAATATGAATATGTTGCTGTCATTTTTGTTATGTGCTTTTTCATGGTGTCAATTTCTTTGTTCCATATAATTTTCTATGCTGAGCTAGTTTTGTTTATGACTCGTGTTATTGCTTCCTTTGTTGCTATTATTTTAATATTTGCTAAATATTTGTGCTGGTCCTCTTTTTTATTTTGATGTGAAGGTTTATCATTTTTTTCTTTGAGGTTACCCTGTGATTTATAGTTTTCTTCCCAAGTTTAGAACAGTCTGTTCTATCTTGTAGTTGTCTTGACTTCCCTACCATCT
>NW_006921955.1:363399-366318 GCF_000298275.1 Orycteropus afer afer | reverse complement strand
CAAATGAGAATGCTATCACTTTAAAATCCAAAATGGTTGCCACTTGTAAAGATTCAAAATGGCTGCATCCTTGGTCACTTTAAATATCCAAAATGACCACCACTTTTAAACATTCAAAATGGCTGCACCTCAGTCACTTTACTGATCCAAAATGGCCACCACTTGTAAACATTCAAAATGGCTGTGCCCTTGGTCACTTTAAATACCCAAAATGGCTGCCATGTGTAAACAATCAAAATGGCTGCACCTTCCATACAGCAGAAAGTCTGCAGCTCAGGTTGTCTCCCTCCTTGCTGTTTCCCTTCCTAGTCATAGGCCATCAGCGCAGTTGTCCCTGCAGCTGTTGGTGACTGGGACTGATCTTTAGGTCAATTCTCAGGTCCCAACACCACTTGGAAATATTCAGGCTGTTAGTCCCATCAGAGTAGCTGACAGCCCACAGCTCCAACCATCTCTGTACTCACAATTTTCATTCAGGTTTTTCCACTAGTTGGTGCCTAATCCACTTCTGTATAGTTCCTTTCACAGCTCAGGGTTCCAGGATTATCTTCTGTATCTCTGTCAATTGATTCTTCTTTTCTTTGTTGAAGAGGGTCTATGTCACTTGTCTGCCTATTCCTCCATCTTACTGGAAGAAATTCTATCTCTCTCTCTTTTTTTAAATGCATTTTATTGAAATATAATTTATATACAGTGAAATACACAAAACTAAAGTGACATAGGTCAAAGCTTTTTTTTTTTTTTTTTTTTTTTTTTACAGTGTTCCCTCCCTTCCCCTCCCACCCCTGGCAACCAACAAAGAAAGTTTCTCTCCATATATAAACCTTTCCTTGACACTCCACAACAATGAACTAATACTATATTTGTCCTTCTGTGATTGACTTATTTCACTCAGCATAATGTCCTCCAAGTTCATCCATATTATGTGGTGTTTTGCAGACTCTACATTATTCTTTAGTCGGAAGCAATTCTCTTGACTTCTTCACCACTTAGAAGTTGTGTAACTACACTATGTTTTCCCTTATTTTTGGTTTGTACTTGTCCTTATTTGCCAATTGATATATCTGGCTCCCTGTTTACAATGTTGAAAGCTTATTTATTGTGGATACTTCCATAACTGGGTTGTTTTCTGGGTTATGTCATCATGTGTGTTAATGGTCAGTGGTTGTTTGCTGCTACTGGTTATCTGTCCAAATGACTCCCTTTACCATCTCTTGTAAGATTGGCCTGGTTTTAAAAAATTGCCTTCATTTCTGCGTATCTGGAAATGTCCTGGTTTCACCATCATATTTGAGGGATGGCTTTTCTGGGTATATAATTCTTGGTTGGAAATTTTTCTCTTTCAGGGTTTTATATATACCATCCTATGATATTTAAGGTTGTGCGTCAACTTGGCTAGGCCTGGTTGAGTGGCTGGGAAGCTGGTGGCAGTTATTACCCATGATGAGACTGGCAACCAACTCCATGGTGGGATCTACCACAAGCTGCTGAGTAGCTACATTAGGGAGGTGGTCTTCAGCCTTTTGGCATGCTTGAACCCCGCATGTAGCCAAGTCATTGTTCAACAGCCTGCCATGCCCTGCTAATCTTGGGATGACATCATCTGGACTTGAATTAGTGGTAGGAATGCTGGTAGCATAGTAGTACCTAAGGCATTTGACTGCTCACCAGAAGGTTGGTGGTTCCAACCCACCAGACACTCCTCAGAAGGAAGGTTGGGCAATCTACTTCTGTAGTGATACTGCCTCAGAAACCCAAGGAAGGGTCGCTATGAGTTGGGTCTGACTTGATGGCACATAACAAAACATATTGTTTGGTAACACTGGGACTGTGCCATTTTATTTGTTGACTCTGGGCTTGTTAGCCTCAGCAGCCAGTAGCTGCTTGAGTGAAGAGATGTCTCTAACTTCAGTGGGCCAGGACCAAGAGGCAGAGCTGAAACCCAAAGTCCAGGGGCTTTTATCCAGCCCCTAGAGCCTGGAGTCAGCCACAGGGACACAGGTAAGGATGGTAAGAGAGGTTTCCAACAGGTAGACAAACTTGTCTCTCAGTTTGTACTACTGTGGTGATGTGTTGATGTGAGTTTTGAGGCTGAATCACTGGTGTTTCAAACCCAGAAGGATGCACGTGGTGCACAGGTATTAAGAAGGAAGAGGCCATCCACTTCTCAAAGAATTGGCCAGGGAAACAGCAAAGAACACTGTTTGATACATTACTGCACAACTTTACGAATAGTCCGGTTAGGTTAGAAGGCTCTCAAAATAGGACTGGGAAAGAGCTGCATCATCTGAGTAAACCCAGCCTTACTCATATGGATAAGGTACAGCTTTTGAGACCTCCATTTGCTGATGTGGCACCATTCAAATTGAAGAGAAACAGCTGCAGATATCCATTAATCATCAGAACATGGAATGTATGAAGCATGAATCTAGGAAAATTGGAAGTTGTCAAAATGAAATGGAACCCATAAAGATTGATATCCTAGGCATTAGTGAGCTGAAATGGACTGGTTTCAGGGAATTTTGAATCTGACAACCATATGATCTACTATGCCAGGAATGACAGTTTGAAGAGGAATGGCGTGGCATTCATCATCACAAAGGATGATTCTAGATCTGTTCTGAAGTACAATGCTGTCAGTGATAGGATAGTATCCATATGCCTACAAGGAAGACCTGTTAATACGAATATTATTCAAATTTATGCCCCAACCACCAAAGCCAAAGATGAGGAAATTGAAGAATTTTATCAACTTCTGCGGTCTGAAATTGACCAAACATGCAATCAGGAAGTGTTAATTATCACTGGTGACTGGAATGCAAAAGTTGGAAACAAAGAAGGATCACTGGTAGTTGGAAAATTTGGCCTCGGTGACAGAAATAATGCTGGAACTCGCATGGTAGAATTTTGCAAGACCAA
>NW_006921955.1:355009-355680 GCF_000298275.1 Orycteropus afer afer | reverse complement strand
GTTTCTTTGTTCTATATTATTTTCTGTGCTGAGCTCATTAGGTTTATGAGTCATGTTATCATTTCCTTTGTTGCTGTTGTTTTAGTATATGCTGAATATTTGTGCCTGTCCTCCTTTTATTGTGGTGTGAAGGTTTATCATTTTTCTTTGAGGTTACCCTATGATTTATAATTTTATCCCCAAGTATAGAACAGTCCATTCTATCTTTCAACTCTCTTAAATTCCTCACCCCTTAGAAGTTCTGTAATTACACAGTCTTTTCCCTCTTTTTGTTTGTAGTTGTCCTCACTGGCCCTTGATATCTCAGGTTCCCTGTTTACAATCGTGTAAGCTCATTTTATTTTGGATATGTTCATAGCTGTAGTTTCTGGGTTGTGTCTTCTTGTGTATTAATGTTTGGTTGTTATTTGCTATTTTTGGTTCTCTTTTCAAAGGACTCCCTTTAGCATCTCTTTTAAGGTTGGTCTGGTTTTCACAAATTCCCTTAGTTTCTGTTTATCTGGAAATCTCCTCATTTCACCATCATATTTGAGGGACAATTTTGCTCAGTAGATAATTCTTGGTTGAAAATTTTTATCTTTCAGGGTATTATATATACCATCCCATTGCCTTCTCACTTGCATGGTTTCTGCTGAGAAATCAGAGCTTATTCTTACTGGCTGTCCTTTGTA
>NW_006921955.1:351504-352329 GCF_000298275.1 Orycteropus afer afer | reverse complement strand
GATCTTCATCCATTTCAGGAAGTGGCATATGATCTAGAACCAATGGTACTGAAGGAGAAAGTCAAAGCTGCAATGGAAGAATTGGCAAAGAACAAGGTTCTGGGAATTGACGGAATACCCATTGAGATATTGCAACAAACGGATGCCCCACTGGAGCCACTCACTCGGTTATGCCAAGAGATTTGGAAGACAGCCATCTGGCCAACTGACTGGAAGAGATCCATATTTGTACCCATTCCAAAGAAAGGTAATCTCACAGAATGTGGATATTATAGAACAGTATCATTAACATCGCACGCAAGTAAGATCTTACTGAAGATAATTCAAAAATGGTTGCAACGGTATATTGACAGAGAACTTCCAGAGGTGCAAGCTGGATTCAGAAGAGGACGTGGAACAAGGGGTATCATAGTTGCTGTCAGATGGATCTTGGCTCAAGGCAAATAATACCAGAAAGATGTTTACTTGTGCTTTATTGACTATGCAAATGCATTTGATTGTGTGGATCATGAAAAATTATGGATAACATTGAAAAGAATGGGAATTCTCAAACATTTGATTGTACTCCTGAGGAACCTGTACCTTGACCAGGAGGCTGTTGTTCGGATGGAACAAGGGGACACTACATGGTTTAAAATCAAGAAGGGAGTGTGTCAGGGTTGTGTCCTTTCCCCACACTTATTCAGTCTATATGCTGAGCAAATAATCTGAGAAGCTGGACTTGTTTTTGTTTGTCGTCAAGTCAGCCCTGACTCATAGCGACCCCTCCTTGGGTTTCCGAGGCAGTATCACTACGGAAGTAGGATTGCCCAACCTTCCTTCCAA
>NW_006921955.1:348830-350224 GCF_000298275.1 Orycteropus afer afer | reverse complement strand
GACATTGGGAAAGTCAACCACAAAGGAACTGTTTCAAGTGCTGAGGAGCAAGGATGTCTCCTTGAGGACTAAGGTGCAACTGACACAAGCTATGATATTTCCAATTGCCTCATATGCATGTGAGAACTAGACAATGAATAAGGAAGACCGAAGAAGACTTGATGTTTTTGAGTTGTGGTGCTGGCGAAGAATGCTGAAAGTATCATGGACTGCTAAAAGAGCTAACAGATCTTTCCTGGAGGAAGTGCACCCGAAATGCTCCTTGAAAGTGAGAATGGCCAGACTTCGTCTTACCTACTTTGGTCATGTTGTCAGAAGGGCCCATTCCTTGGAGAAGGATGTCATGCTTGGTAGGGTGGAGGGTCGGCAAAAAGGGGGAGACCTTCAACGAGATGGATTGGCATGGTGGCTGTGATGATGGGCTCAAGTATAGCAGGGTTCATGGAGTTGGCGTGGGATTGGGCAGTGTTTCATTCTGCTGTGCATGGGGTTGCTCTGAGTCAGAAACAACTCGACGGCACCTAACAACAACAACAACTAGAGCCTGGCACTTGGAACTCAAACTTCTAGGCTTCAAAATTGTAAGAATAAACTCCTGTTTGTTAAAGCCATCCCATTTGTGGTATCTTCTGTTAGAGTGGCATCAGGTAACCAAAACACATCCCATTGCCTTCTCACCTGCAAGGTTTCTGCTGAGAAATCAGGGCTTAGACTTTTTCATTGTCCTTTGTAAGAAAACTTTCATTTTTCCTGTGCTGCTTTCAGGATTCCTTCTTTGTCTTTGGTGAGTTTGATGATACATCTTGGTGATTTTCTTTTGGAGTCTATCCTGTTTGGGGCTTGTTGAATTTCTTGAATGGAAATATTCTCATCTTTCATCATAGTAGGGAAACTGTCTGCCACCAAATCTTTGAAAATTTTCTCTGTAGTTTTATATTTGTTTCTTTCTGCTCTGGAATTCTGATTACGTGTAAGTTATTCCTCTTTACGGTATCTCACATGAATCTTAGGCTTTCTTCTTTTTGATCTGATTGTTTTAATTTTTTTTTAATGATTGATCCCTTAACAAAGGAGTATTGAGGTATTTGTCTTCAATTTCATTAATTCGTTTTCCATTGATTCAATTATACTCCTTTGCTTGTTGTGTTGTCTATTTCTGAAATTTTAGTATTAATCTGGATTTTTGTTTGTTGTTTTTGTATCAGTTCTAATTTTCATTTATTTTGTCAGTTTATTCTAGGGGAGCTCTGGTAGCATAGTGCCTAAGGCACTTGACTGCTAACCAGAAGGCTGGTGTTTCAAACCCACCAGCCACTCCTCGGAAGGAAGGTTGAGCAATCTACTTCCATAATGATGTTGTTGTTGTTGTTGTTGTTTGCCATCGAGTCGGCCCC
>NW_006921955.1:340612-348730 GCF_000298275.1 Orycteropus afer afer | reverse complement strand
CAGTCAAGTGCCTTAGGCACTATGCTACCAGAGCTCCTAATGATACTGCCTCAGAAACTCAAGGAGGGGTCACTATGAGTCGGGTTCAACTCAACAGTACATAACAACAACAACAACAAGTTGTTATAGAGTTTTATCTGTATTTTCCTTAATTTTGTCAGTGTTTTCCTTGATCTGTCTCTCAATCCATTGAAGATACCTAAATATAATTCTTTGGAATTGCTTATCAAGGAGTTCCAAAGCTGCTTCTTTCTCAGGGAGGTTTTCTGGGTCTGTATCCTGGTCCTTGTTTCTACCACTTTATCTTGTGTTTTTGTTTGGACTTGGATGGCCAGTTGTCTCTGAGACACTGTGACATTATTGTATTTATATTTAATTGGTGATTTTATCTGGCTGTGATTCACCGAAGATTCCCATCCTCACCCATTCCCCCACCCATTCCCCCATGGCCGTGGCATAGTGCCTAAGGCATTTAACTGCTATAACCAGAAGACTGGTTGTTGAAACCCACCAGCCACTCCTTGGTTTGTGTACAGGTTCTCATGAGCACAATTAAATGTTCTGCAATTCCCATTCTTAGCAATATTATCCATAAGTTGTTATCATCCATACAGTTGAATGCATTTGCATAGTCAGTAAAACACAGGCAAACATTTTTTCTGGTATTTGTTTTCAGCCAAGGTTCATGTTAGTAATGATACTTTTTATTCTACATCCTCTTCTGAATATGGCTTCAGTTTCTGGCTGTTCCCTACCAATGTACTGCTGTAACTGTTTTTGAATTATTTTCTGCAAAATATTTCTTGCATATGATATTAATGATATTGTTTGATAATTTCTGCATTTTGTTGGATCAGCTGTCTTTGTAATTGGCACATATATGGATTTCTTCAAGGAACTCTGGTGGTGTAGTTCCTAAGGCATTTGGTTACTAACCAGAAGATTGGCAGTTCAAATCCACCAACCACTCTACAGAAGGAATACTGGGCAATTTACTTCTGTAAAGATTTACTGCCTCACATACCTAAAGGGGGTTGCTATGTGTCAGATTTGACTTGATGACAGCAACTGAGTTTTAGATGGATCTCTTCTAGTCAGGCATCTATCTTCAAATTTCTTGGCAAAGATGAATGAGCACTTCTAGCATGACATCCATTTGTTGAAACATCACAATTAATATTTTGTCAATCTGTGGAGTCTTTTTTTTTTTTTTTGCCAATACCTTCAGTGCAGCTTGTGCTTCTTCCTTCAATATCATTGGTTCTTTCTTTTTCTTTTTTTCCAATTGTGGTTTGGGTGACAGTTTATAGAGCAAACTGGTTTTCCATTCAACAATCCATACACATCATTTTGTGACATATACTGCAATCCCCACACTGTAAAAGCATTCTTCTCACTTCCTCCCTATACTCACCCTTTCCCATCATTCTTTCTTCCTATTCCCTCCCACCTTCCTAGCTCTATCCCTGGGAAAATGCTATCTTCTTGATCTTATACTCTTGACTGTTGTAATGAATGCATGCCCTCATATTACTGTTCACCTTATAGGTCTATCATTTGGCTGCCAGTTGAGTCATGAGGGTTAAGTTCAGCTGCTAGCTTGAAGGGTCTCTAAGGGCCATAGTCTTGAGGGTTCCTCCAGTCTTATTCAGGTCAGAAAGCCTTTTTTTTTTTTTTTTTAAGATTTTCAGTTTTGTTCCGCATTTTCCCCTACTCTATCTGGGACCACCTTTTGTGATGCCTTTCAGAGTGGTCAACAGTGGTAGCCAGGGACCATCTATTTCTTCTGGTCTCAGGGTTATAGACACTGGGCTTCACAGGCTCATTGGACTAGTTGTTTCCCTCATTTCTGATTCTCTTCTCTCTTTTTTGCTCCATCCAGGGAGAGTCCAGTAGTTGCACTTTAGACATCAATTCACAAGCTTTTAAGACCCCAGTCACTATTCACCAAAATAAGATGTAGAACAATGTCTTTATGGACTATGTTATACCAATTGACCTTAGTGTCCCCCAAGAATAGGTCGTGAGCTTCCATACCCAGCAACTCATTCCCTCAAGGTGTTGGTGATTGTCTCTCTCTTCTCCTCCCACCCCATTGTAACCTTCAATGAACAATTCTTTCTGTGCATAAACATTTTCTTAGTTTTTACAGTAGTGGTCTCATATAAAAATTGTCCTTTTGTGATTGACTAAATTAATTCAGCATAATTTCCTCTAGGTTCATCCATATTATGAGGTATTTTACAGATTCATAGTTATTATTTAATATTGTGTAGTATTCCATTTGTGTATCATAATTTGTTGATCCATTCTTCTATTGATAGGAACTAAGTTGTTTCCATCCTTTTGCTATTGTGAATAATGCTGTAATGGACATTGGTGTGCATATATCTATTTGTATCATGATTCTTATTTTGCTAAGATATATACTGAGTAGTGGGATGGCTGGGTTATATGGTATTTCTATTTCCAACTTCTTAAGGAAGCACCTTGCTGCTTTCCACAGTCGTTGTATAATTTTACAATGCTATCACTGTGTGTCAGTGTTCCACAGTCTCCACATACTCAACAACTGTATTAGACTGGGTTCTCTAGAGAAGCAAAACCAGTAAAGCTTCATCCAGGGAGAGACTACACTTTAGGTAGGTAGGTAGGTAGATAATAGATAGATAGATAGATAGATAGATAGATAGATAGACAGATAGATAGATGCTAGAGAGAGAGAGAGACAGAAAGAAAGAAAGAAATTTTTGTTAGAAAAATGTTTCACACAGTTATGGTGTTGTTGTTGCTATGTGCTGTCAAGTCAGACCTGATTCATAGCGACCCCTCCTTGGGTTTTCAAGGCAGTTTCACTACAGAAGTAGATTGTCCAACCTTCCTTCCGAGGAGTGGCTTGAACCGCCAGCCTTCTGGTTTGAACCACCAGCCTTCTGGTTTGAACCACCAGCCTTCTGGTTAGCAGTAAAGTGCCTTAGGCACTATGCTACCAGAGCTCCTCACACAGTTATGGAAGCTGACAAGTCCCAAGTTCCTTGATCAAATGTCAGATTGGAGCCTTTTCCTGACTCAGGCAGCTGCAGCGGGTGATGAGCTCAAGATTGGCAGGCAGTATACTGGCTGTTGACTTTGGAGGATGACAAATCCAAGATCACTGAACAGAATGGTGGATTGTTCACTCACAGACAGTTGTAGGCAGCACAACAGGGTCCAGAGCCACAAAAGTTGGCTTTTTTTTCATGGGATGCCAATATATATATATATATATATTGAAGCAGGCCACACCCTTAGGGAAACTCCCTTTCAGTGGATTTGCTGCTCAAAGCATAAATATCCAATCTCATCATGGAAATAACCACATCACAACTGCTTAAACCACTCAATCATAGACTAGCCAAATTGAAATACAACCCCAACTATCACACCAACATTTGTTGTTTTCTGTTTTTTTAACTTTGCTATTAATGGTAGGGTGAAATATTTCATTGTTGCTTTGATCTGCATCTCCAATGACTCATGATTATGAGCATTTCTCCATGTGTTTGTTGGCTGCACGAATGTCTTTTGTGAAGTGTCTGTTGATATCCTCTGCCCATTTTTCAATTGGGTTGCTTGCTTTGTTGTTGTTCTTATTGCTGATGTGTTAAAGTTTTCTATACATTTTGGAGATCAGTCCTTTGTGAAATATATCATTGCCAATCCCAGTCTGTAGGCTCTCTTTTCACTCTTTTGATAAGGTTTTTGATGCACATAAATGTTTAGTTTTTAAGTGGTACCAGTAATTTCTCGTGGTGTAGTGCCTAAAGCGGGAGCTCTGGTAGCATAGTGGCTAAGGCACTTGACTGCTAACCAGAAGGCAGGCGGTTCAAACCCACCAGCCACTCCTCGGAAGGAAGGTTGGGCAATCCTACTTCCGTAGTGATACTGCCTCGGAAACCCAAGGAGGGGTCGCTATGAGTCGGGGCCGACTCGACGGCAAACAACAACAACAACAACAACAGTGCCTAAAGCATTTGACTGCTAACCAGAAGGCTGGTGGTTCAAACCCACCAGCCACTCCTTGGAAACAAGACTGGGCAAATTACTTCCGTAGAGATACCACCTTGGAAACCAAAGAAGGGGTCGCATGAGTCAAGTTGACTCAATGGCAGTGAGGTTTTTTTTTTTTTTTTTTTTTTTTTACCAGTCATCTAATTTGTCTTCTGATGTTCGTGCATTTTCAGTTATGTTTGACAGTGTATTCATGTCATGTACTATGGCCCTTAAGTTTGCCCCTATTTTTTTCTTTGATGATTTTTATGGTTTGTGAGATACAGATCTTGTTTCATTTGTCTGGAAGGGGATATGAGTTTTCCCAGCACCATTTGTTAAATAGACTATTTCTTCCCAATTTGATGAGTTTTGGCCCTTTGTCAATGATCCTCTGCCCATAGGTGGATGGATTTACTTCTGCATTCTCAATTGTGTTACATTGTTCTATGTGTCTGGCATTGTACCAATACCAAGCTGTTTTAACTACTTGTGGCTGTATAGTAAGTTTGAGATCAGGGAGTGTGAGGCCACCTACTTTGTTCTTTTTTAGTAGTGTTTTGTTTATCTGAGATCTCTTTCCTTTCCACATAAAGTTGGTAATTAGGTTTTCTAATTCTTTATTGAATGATGATGAATCTGGATGGGGATTGCATTTTATCTGTAGATTGAATTGGGTAGTATTGCCATTTTTACAGTGTTAAGTCTCCTTATTCATGAGCATAGTATATTCTTCCATTTATGTACTTCTCTTTTGGTTTCTTATAGTAATGTTTTGTAGTTTTCTTTGTTTAGGTCTTTTTTATCTCTGGTTAGATTTATGCCTAATTACTTTATCTTTTGGGCAGCTATCAAATATAGTTTTCCTGATTTCCTTTTCAGAGTTCTCTTTGTTAGTGTAGAGGAATCTTACTGATTTTTGTATGTTGATCTTGTATCCTGCCACTTTGCTATAGTTTATTAGTTTCAGTAGTTTTCTTGCCAAGTCTCCAAAATTTTCTTTGTATAAGATCATCTCATTTGCAAATAGAGATAGTTTTACATCTTCCAGTTTGGATGCCTTTCATTTCCCTTTCTTGCCTTCTTGCTCTGGCTAGGACTTCCAATACAATATTAAATAGGAATGGTGATAAAGGGCATCCTTGTCTGGTTCCTTTTCACAAGGGGTATGTTTTAAGCCTCTCTCCATTGAGAATAATATTGGCCATTGGTTTTGTGCATCTGCTCCTAATTATATTGAGGAATTTCCTCTGTATTTCTCTTTTGCTGTGCATTTTAATCAAGAATGATGTTGGATTTTGTCAAATGGCCTTTCTGCATCAATTGATATGATCATGTGGTTCTTTTCCTTTGTTTTATTTATATGGTGGATTGTGTTGATTGCTTTTCTAATGTTGAATCATTCTTGCAAACCTGGTATGAATCCCACTTGATCATGATGTATTATCTTTTTGATATGTTGTTGGAGTCTAGTGGCTAGGATTTTGTTGAGATTCTGTGCATTGATGTTCATGAGGGATATTGGTCTATAATTTTCTTTTGTAGTGATATTTTTGCCTGGTTTTGGTATCAGGATTATGTTTGCTCCATAAAAAGAGTTCAGTAGCATTCTATCCTTTTCTATGTTCTGGAATAGTTTGAGTAGAATTGGTGTCAACTCTTCTCTGAATGTTTGGTAGAATTCATGAGTGAAGCCATCTGGACCATAACTTTTTTTGTTAATGACTTGTTCAGTGTCTTGTTTTGAAATAGGTCTTTTCAAATTTTCTACCTCAGATTGTGCTAGTTTGGGTAGGTAGTGTGTTTCTAGAAATTTGTCCATTTCTTCTAAGTTTTCAAATTTGTTGGAGTTCAGTTCTTCATAGTATTCTGCTATGATCATTTTTATTTCAATGGGTTCTATTGTGATATCATCTATTTAATTTCTTATTCATGTTATTTGCATCTTCTCCTTTTCCTTTGTTAAATCTGCCAGCAGTTTGTCAATTGTATTGATCCTTTCAAAGAACTACTTTATAGTTTTGTTGATTCATTCTGTCTCATTTATTTCTACTTGAATATTTATTATTTCCTTTCTCCCGGTGATTTTAGGCTTTTTTTCTGTTCTTTTTTTTTTTTTTTTTAATAATTGGAGAGGTTGGGTTAAGGTGTTGATTTTGCTTCTTCTTTTTTGATGTATGCATCTATAAGTTTTCCTCTGAGCATTGCTTTTGCTGTTTCCCAAAGATTTTGGTATGTTGTCTTTTCATTCTCATTTGATTCGAGGAAATTTTATTTCATTTTTTATTTCTTCTACTATCCAGAAGTTTTTAACCAGGATGTTACTCAGTTTTCATGTATTTGATTTTTTTCCTTGATTTTCCTGTTGTTGGTTTCTAATTGTATAGTGTTATGATATGAGAAGATGCTTTGTAGTGTCTGGATGTATTTAAATTTACTGAGGCTTGCTTAGTGGCCTAACAAATAGTCTATTATGGAGAATATTCCATGTGCATTGGAAAAGAATGTATATTGTGCTGTTTTGGGGTGGAGAGCTATATATATGCCTGTGAGGTCAAGTTGGTTTAGTGTGTTGTATAGACCATCTGTATCTTTGCTGAGTTTCTACTTGTTTTGTCCTTCATCAAAAGTTGTCTATTAAAATCTCCTAATATTAAACTAGAGTTGTCTATTCCTCTTTTCAATTCTGTTAAAGGTATATTTATGTATTTTGGGGTCGTTAGTTGGTGTATACATTTAGTATGGCTATGTCCTCTTGCTGGATTGGCCCTTTAATCATCATATAATGTCCTACCTTGTCTCTATTGATGGTTTTTGACTTAAAGTCTATTTTATCAGAAATTAATATTGCCACTCATGCTCTTTTTTGCTTGATATGTTTTTCCATCCTTTTATTTTTAGCTTTTTTGTTTCTGCTGTGTCTAAGGTATGTCTCTTTTAAATATCATATCATTAGGTCCTGTTTTCTTATCCATTCTGCTACTGTCTCTTGTCTGGTGCATTTAATCCTGTTACATTCAGTGTAATTATTGACAGTATGAAGTTATTGCTTTCAGTTTTCTGGTGTGTGTGTCTATCTGTGCAGTGATGATGGATTCTTTGTTCTACATGATTTTCTGTGTTAAGCTCATTTTGCTTATAATTTTCTTATCATTTCCATCATTGATGTTGTTTTAGTATTTACTGAATCTTCATGATATTTTCCTTTTTTATTTTAGTGAGAAGATTTAATAATTTTCTTTGTGGTTACCCTGTAATTTGTATCTTCTCAAGTTAAAAATAGTCTGTACTATGTTCATATCATCCTATGTCCTCTCCACTTGGAAGTTCTGTAACTATACCAATTATTCCCTCTTTTCACTTTGTAGTTGTCATTGTTTGCAAATTAAAGTCTCTTGTCTCCTATCTTTAGTCTTGTAAGTTTATTCTATTATTGATACTTTTATTGCTCTTGAATATAGAATAGCTTAAGCAAAAGGAAAAATGATGAAATAGAAGAGCTAGGTAGATGATTACTAAGGGCAGCTTTATTTATTTATTTATTTTCCTACTTTATTCTTTTATTTATTTATTTTAAGAGCTTGTTCATTCTCCATGTCCAACCCTAACCCAGTCTCCTCCCCTCCCTACCCTGCAACCCTCCCATAATTATGCACTCCTGTTTGTCCTGCATTTCCTGTTTGAATGTTGGTCCTTTGGTGTCTCATGGTTTATTGCTCTAAGTGATGTATTACCATTGAGTGTGTGGGTGTGGCATCCTGGGTTGAGTGGTCTGCGTGTACATCTTGTTAACTATTGGGCTGAGAGCCCACCCTTGGGGGTGAATTTTATTCTAGGCACTGAATGTATTTCAGGGCCATAGTATTGGGAGTCTCACCAGATTTCATCTGGCTAGTAATTTTGGTCATTATTGAGTTTTTGGATTTTGTTCCATGTTTTCCCTCCCACTCTATCCAGGATCTCCAGATTTGATCCTTCCCTGAGTGGTTGGCATTGGTAGCCAGGCACCATCCAGTTCTTCTGGTCTTGAGGGCCATCGTGTCCTAGGGTTGATTGTTTCTAAATGCCCTAGTTTCTTTTGTGTGTGTA
>NW_006921955.1:339458-339997 GCF_000298275.1 Orycteropus afer afer | reverse complement strand
ATCTCTTATGTGCACAGTTCAGTGTCCTCTCATTTCCCAATGTTATTATGGTGGTCATATATCCTTCCCGTATATCCCTCCCCCTACCCATGTCAGCATGTAAATCCAACTAGCCCTAAATTACTCCCTCCTTTTCCCTCCCCATCCCGGTAACCTACTAGGTGAGTTCCCTTTCTCAAGAAAACCCTTCGCTGTCTTTTTACAGTAATGGGCTCATACAGCACTTGTCCTTCTGTGATTGACTTATTTCACTCAGCATAATGTCCTCCAGGTTCATCCACATTGTGAGATGATTCGCGTATCCCTTATTTTTCTTTAATGTGGCATAGTATTCCATTGTGTGGATATACCATAATTTGGTTATCCACTCATTTGTTGATGGGCATTTAGGTTGTTTCCAACTCTTTGCTATAGTGAATTGTGCTGCAATGAACATAGGTGTACATGTCTGTTTGTGCACTATCTCTCACCTCTTTAGGATATATTCCTAGTAATGGAATTGCTGGGTCAAATGGTACTTTTATTTTCAGTTTTTTAAG
>NW_006921955.1:336894-338668 GCF_000298275.1 Orycteropus afer afer | reverse complement strand
CTTCCTCCCCATAGTTACCTCTACCCTGTGTCCATCCCTCCATGCATTCCTGCCCCCTGAGTTGTCTCTCTGTGCATAAGCAGCCCTTCTTTCTCCTATGATTGTTTTCTCCAAGGAGTGTATCTATTTGAGGTAAATGTTCAACTCATAGGCCTGTCTTTTGTTTGTCTGGAAACAACAGGTGTGGGTTCAATTCCAGACCTGAAGGGCAGCTAGGGGCCATAGTCTCAGTGGTTTCACCAGGCTCCATCGGACCAGCAAACCTAGTCTCCCCATTTTTTTCCTCCAAATGATTTTGAGTTTTGTTCCACATTGCTCTCGCTCTCTATCAAGGATCTCCTACATAGATCTCCTTCCAAGTGGATGACAGTGGTAGCCAGGCACCATCTAGTTGTTCTGTTCTCATAGTCATATAGGCTGGAGATCGCATGGTGTACCAGTCGCTAGGACTAATTGTTTCCATGAATTTTGGTTTTATTCATTCATCTTTGCTCTGGATGAGGAGAGACCCATCGTTGCATCTAGATGGCAGCTTGCTAGCTTTTAAGATCCCAGTCGCTACTCACCAAGGTAGGAGGTGGAAAAATGTTTTGTATAGAATGTTATGTCAATTGAGCATGATGAACTCTGAGACTATATTCCCAAGCCTGCAGGGTCAACTACTCAGTCTCTGGGTAGCTGGCTGTGACCAAGCGGTGACCACAATCTTTCCCCTTGTCAGCTCTACTATAGACCTGGGAATTCTGATCATTCACATAAACTTATAGGACCGTTGTCTGCCTATATATGTTCGTGGATACACTCCCGATTTCATAGACATGCCTAATCGTACAGCCTGTCCACCCATCTATCCACACATATACACGTTTGCCTTCATTGACAATGCAGTACTATATGTGCGAAAGGGTTCATATTTGTTATCTGTATCTCCCATGTACCTCTCTATGTCTTTCTCATCCTCAATGCTGTCACATTGGTCACACAGATTTGGTACATTGTCCTCTTCACCCAAATCAATACTTATCTCTATCTATCTAACAGCCTTCCCTCCCTTCCCCTCCCACCCCTGGTAACCAACAAAGAAAATTTTCTTCTATAGATAAACCTTTCCTTAACGTTTACAATAACGGACTAATACAATATTTGTCCTTTGGTGATTGACTTATTTCACTCAGCATAATGTCCTCCAACTTCATCCACGTTACGCGGTGTTTTGCAGATTCTACATTATTCTTTTGCGTTGCATAGTATTCCATTGTGTATATGTACCATAGTTTGGTTATCCATTCCTCAGTTGATGGACACCTAGGTTGTTTCCATCTTTTAGCTATTGTAAATAGTGCTGCGATGAACATGGGTGTGCATATGTCTGTTCTTGTTGTGGTTGTCACTTCTTTAGGGTATATATCTAGTAATGTAATGGCTGGGCCAAATGATATTTCTAATTCCAACTTTTGAAGGAATCACCATACTGTTTTCCACAAGGATTGTACCATTTTACAGTCCCACCACCAGTGTATGACAGTCCCAATCTCTCCACAACCTCACCAGAATTTTGTTATTTTCTGTCTTGTTGAACTTTGCTATTAACGTTGGAGCAAGATGTTATCTCATTGTTGTTTTGATTTGCATCTCCCTAATAGTTAATGATAGTGAGCATTTCTTCATATATTTGTTAGCCGCTTGAATATCCTCCTTAGTGAAGTGTCTATTTATGTCTTCTGCCCATTTTTTAATTGGATTGTTTGTCTTTTTGTTATTGAGGTGTTGGAGT
>NW_006921955.1:333586-334966 GCF_000298275.1 Orycteropus afer afer | reverse complement strand
TATTTTCTGTTTCATTGATTTCTGCTAGAATCTTGATTATTTCCTTTCTCCTGGTGAATATCGTCTTTTCTTACTATTCTTTCTCTAATTGTTGGAGATGTTGGTTTAAAGTGTTGATTTTGGTCTTCTTTTTTGATGTGTGCAGTTATTGCTATAAATTGGCCTCTGATCACTGCTTTTGCTGTGCCCCAAATATTTTGGTATGTTGTGTTTTCATTCTCACTTGATTCAAGGAATTTTCTAATTTCAATTTTTATTTCTTTTCTTACCCAATCTTTCTCAAGGAGTGTGTTGTTCAGTATCCATGTCTTTACTCTTTTCCTGTTGATTTTCCTATTGTGGATTTGTAATTTGATAGCATTATGATCTGAGAAGATGCTTTGCACTATTTCAATGTTTTTAAATTCATTAAGGCTTGCTCTTTGGCCTAACATATGATCTATCATGGAAAATGTTCCATGTGCACTGGAGAAGAATGTATATTGTGCTGTTGTTGGGTGAAGTGCTCTGTATATGTCTATAAGGCCAAGTTGGTGGATTGTATTGTTTAGCTCTTCTGCATCTTTGTGGAGTTTCTTTCCCGCTGTTCTATCTTGCAATGAAAACGGTGTATTAAAATCTCCCAGTATGATTGTGGAGTTATCAATTTGGCTTTTCAACTCTTTTAAGTCTGATTTATGTATTTTAGGGCTCTTTCATTGGGTCCATAGATATTTATTCTGGTTATATCTTCATGTTCAATTGATCCTTTAATCATTATATAATGTCCTTTTCTTCCTTATCTCGAATGGTGGTTTTTGTCTTAAAGTCAGTTTGATCAGAAATTAATATTGCCACTCCTGCTCTCTTACTGTTGCCATTTGCTTGATATATCTTTTTCCAACCTATGATTTTTAGTCTATTTTTGTCATTGTCTCTAAGGTGTGTCTCTTGTAGGGAGCATATTGATGGGTTTTGTTTTCTTATCCAATCTGCAACTTTCTGTCTCTTGAGTGGTGCATTAAATCCATTAACATTCAGGATAATTATTGATAAGCTTGAATTTGTTGCTGTCATTTTGTCATGTGTTTTTTTCATGGTGTCCCTGGTTTCTTTGTTCCATATTATTTTCTGTGCTGAGCTCATTATGTTTATGAGTCATGTTATCATTTCCTTTGTTACTGTTGTTTTAGCTTATGCTAACTATTTGTGCTTGTCCTCTCTTTTAGTGTGATGTGAAGGTTTTTCATTTTTCTTTGAAGTTACTCTATGATTTATAATTTTATCCCCGAGTTTAGAACAGTCCATTCTATCTTGCAACTCTCTTAACTTCCTCACCTTTTAGAAGTTCTGTAACTACACAGTCTTTTCCCTCTTTTTGTTTGTAGTTGTCTTCACTCG
>NW_006921955.1:330995-332708 GCF_000298275.1 Orycteropus afer afer | reverse complement strand
TGTGTGTGTGTGTGTGTGTGTGTTTTCTTTGGTGTGTCTCTCAATCCTTTGAAGATACCTAAATATAATTCTTTTGAATTCCTTACCAGAGAGTTCCAATGTTGCTTCTTCCTCGGGGATGTGTTCTGGGGCTGTATCCTGCTCGCTTGTTTCTATCACTTTATCCTGCTTCTTTGTGTGGACTGTGATGATCTCTTGTCTCTGAGGCATTGTGGCATTATTGTATTTAGATCTCCAATAACTGTTTGTGAAGAGTAGCCAAAGGTGATTCAAGCTCTTCTTGGTCATTTTTTACTGTTGGTCCATAGGTGGAAAAGGAGATAGTGGCTCTTGCTCAGTAAGTGAAGTTGCAGGAGGTGTGGGTGTAGTTGTGTCTCATGGGGACTGTTGCTGTCTCCCACTTAGTGAGACAAAAATTACAATTGAATAACCATCAAAAAAGTAAAAGCACATGGACAGAAAACACACCATATAGTCACACAAGAACGGTAACAAAAAAAAAGGAAAAAGAAGAAGAAAAAACAAGAAAACCTGCAATATCTGGGGTTAGGGCACTAAGAGAAAAAAAAGTAGAGAAGGAGAATAATGAAGGAAAAAAAGTGAGAAAAATGCAAAAAGGAAAACAAGGTATGGGGTTAGCCACAAGAAAAAAAAGGGGGAAAATTAAAAAAAAAAAAAAAAATTTCAACCAGGAACAGGGAAAAGAAAAAATGCTGAAAACTAGAACCTGGGAGGGGAAGATTAAGAATAATAGTAAAAAAGACAAAAGTATTAATAATAATAGTTGTTTTAAAACAGAAAAATACAAGCAAACTAATCACCAGAAAAATGAAAGTGAAAAAGAAAAAAATTAAAAAGGAGAAAAAAAAAAATCGGTGGAGGACAGGGCAGGGCACCCAGGCTCTGTCTGAGCACACAGACTGTGATGAAGTTCTTATGGGCCCAGATGGTAGCTGGGAGTGGGGGATGGCTGCATCTCCATTCACCAAGCAGGTGTGGGGTATAAGAATAACAAGAGGAATGTGGTACCTTTTCAGTCTTGCATGTCTGGAGTGATCTTGGGGTTGCTGGAAAGCAGAACGTGTTCTTAAGCCCCAGGAATCTGGGAGAGCACTGCCTCTTTAAATATCCAAAATAGTCAAGCTTCTTTTAAACCTTCAAAATGGTGGCACCCTCCGGACTGGCAAAAGTCCACAGCTCACCCGCCTTTGTCTTCACCTTCTCCGCTTATTTCCCAGCCACCAGAGAAGTCCTCTCTGCAGTCCCTGGCTAGCAGGACTGATTTTTAGGTTAATTCTTAGGCTCTGGTAGCATAGTGCCTAAGGCACTTGACTGCTAACCGGAAGGCTGGCGGTTCAAATCCACCAGCCACTCTTCGGAAGGAAGGTTGGGCAATCTACTTCCGTAGTGATACTGCCTTGGCAACCCAAGGAGGGGTCGCTATGAGTTGGGTCTGACTCGACGGCACATAACAACAACAACAAATAAAACATCACCACTCGGGAATCTCCAAGCTGTCTGTGCCATCAGGATCACTCAGGATTGCTGCCAGACCGCAGCTCCGTCTGTCTCCTCTTTTGGTATTTTCATGCAAATTCTTCTGCTAGTTGGGGTTTACTCCACTTCTATATCCTCCCCTTCAAGGCTCAGGGGTCCAAGATTATCTTCTGTGTCTGTGTTAATTGGTTTCCCTTTTCTTTGTTGAAGAGGGTC
>NW_006921955.1:329672-330462 GCF_000298275.1 Orycteropus afer afer | reverse complement strand
TTTGCTGAACCTCTCTATTAGTTCCAGTAGTCTTTTTATTGAGTCCCTTGGGTTTTCTATGTATAGGATCATATCATCTGCATAGAGATAGTTTTAATTCCTCTTTGCCTATATGTATGGCTTTTATTTCTCTTTCTTACCTTATTGCTCTGGCCAGGACTTCCTATACAATGTTAAATACAAGTGGTGATAGAGGGCATCCCTGTCTGGTTCCTGTTCATAAGGGGAATGCCTTGAGTCTTTCTCCATTAATAATGATGTTGGCCATTGGCTGTGCAATATACCCTTTATTATGTTGAGGAATTTCCCTTCTATCCTTATTTTGCTAAGACTTTTAAACAGGAATTGATGTTGGATTTTATCAAATGCCTTTCTGCATCAATTGATATAATCATATGGTCCTTTTCCTTTGTTTTATGTGGTGGATTACATTGATTGATTTTCTGATGTTGAACCATCCTTGTAGACCTGGTATGAATCCCACTTGGTCCGGGTGTATTAAGTTTTTGATATGTTGCTGGATTCTGTTGGCCAGGATTTTGTTAAAGATTTTTTGCATGTATGTTCATGAGTGATATTGGACTGTAGTTTTCCTTTCTAGTGTTGTCTTCCCCGGGTTTTGGTATTAGTGTTATGCTTGCTTCATAAAATGAGTTTGTGAGTTCTCCATCTTTTTCTATGTTCTGGAATAGCTTGAGTAGCATAAGTGTCAACTCTTCTCTGAATATTTCATAGAATTCTCCAGTGAAGCCATCAGGGCCAGGGCTTTTCTTTGTGGGAAGTTTTTTTT
>NW_006921955.1:327862-329192 GCF_000298275.1 Orycteropus afer afer | reverse complement strand
TTGGAATTGATGAGTTAGAGTGTTGATTTTGTTTCTTTCCTCTTTTTTGATGTATGCATTTATTGCTATAAACTGTCCTCTGAGTACTGCTTTTGATGGGTCCCATAGGTTTTGGTAGGATGTATCTTCATTCTCATTGGTTTCTAGGAATTTTTTTATTTCAGTTTTTATCTGTTCTGTAACCTAATAGTTTTTAAGCAGAGAGTTGTTCAGCTTCCATATGTTTGATGCTTTTTCTTTGCTCTCCTATTATTAAATTCTAGTTTTATAGCATTGTGGTCAGAGAAGATGCTTTGCAGTATTTCAATGCTTTTGAACTTATTGAGGCTTGTTTTATGTCTTAGTATATGGTCTATTCTGGCGAAGGATCCATGTGTACTGGAAAAGAATGTGAACTGTGTTTTTGTTGGGTGAAGTGCTCTATATATGTCTATGAGTTCCAGTTGGTTGACTGTATTTTTAAGTTCTTCTGTGTCTTTGTTGAGGTTTTTCCCCATTGACCTGTCTCTCCTTGAAAGTGGTGTGTTACACAATGGAATACTATGCAACGCTAAAGAATAATGTAGAATCTGCAAAACATCACATAACATGGATGAACTTGGAGGACATTATGCTGAGGGAAATAAGTCAATCACAAAAGGACAAATATTGTATTAGTCCGTTATTGTAAAAGTTAAGGAAAGGTTTATCTAAAGTAGGAAATTTTCTTTGTTGTTTACCAAGGGTGGGAGAGGAGGGGCAGGAAGGCGTTAGATAGATAGAGATAAATATTGATTTGGGTGAAGAGAAGGGCAATGTACCAAATGTGAGTGACCAATATGGCAGCATTGAGGATGAGAAAGACACAGAGAGTTACATGGGCAGTACAGACAACAAATATGAACTCTTTTGCACATACAGTACTCCGTTGTCAGTGAAGGCAAATATGAGTATATGGGTGGATAGATGGGTGGACAGGCTAAATGATTAGGTATGTCTATGAAAAGGGGAGTGTATCCAGTAACATATATAGCATTGGCAGACAATGGTCCTATAAGTTTATGTGAATGATCAGAATTCCCAGGTGTATGGTGGAGCTGACAAGGGGCAAAGTTGTGGTCAGGGCTTGGTCACAGCCAGTTACCCAGAGGAACCAGATAGTTGAACCTGGGGGCTTGGGACCATAGTTGCAGGGGATATCAAGCTCAATTGGCATAACATACTGTACAAAACATTGTTCCACCTCCTACTTTGGGGAGTAGTGACTGGGATCTTAAAAGCTAGCAAGCTGCCATCTAGAGGCAATGATGGGTCTCTCCTCATCCAGAGCAAAGAAGAATGAAGAAAACCA
>NW_006921955.1:326275-326921 GCF_000298275.1 Orycteropus afer afer | reverse complement strand
TTTCATTGGGTGCATAAATATTTATTATTGTAACATCTTCTTTGTCAATTGACCCTTTCAGCATCTTATAATGCCCATCCTTGTCTCTTAAGATGTTTTTCACCTTAAAGTCTATTTGATCAGAAATCATAATTGCTACCCCTGCCCTTTTTGGTTTCTATTGGCTTGGTATATTCTTTTTCATACTTTACTCTTAAGTTGTTTTTATCTTTGTGCCTAAGGTGTGTCTCTTGTAGGCAGCATATCGATGGGTCTTCTTTTCTTATCCAGTCTGCCACTCTCTTTCTCTTAATAGGAGCAGTTAGTCCATTCACATCGAGTGTAATTAGTGATAGGTATGAGTTGATTGGTATCATTCTATTTTGTTTTTTTGTCGTGTCATAGGTGATTCTTTGGTCAGTGTATATTTCTGTCTGAGTTCAGTTTGTTGGCTAATGCTTTCTCCCTTTTCTTCTTTATAGTTGGTTTTGTGTTCATTAAGCCCATATGTTTTCCTTCCTTCTGGATTTGCTTAGAAGAATTGTTAGTCTTCTCTGTGGTTACCTTGGAGTATATTCTTTTATTTATTTATTTATTTATTCATTCATTCATTTATTGTGATTTGGGTGAAGATTTACAGAGCAAATTCACTTTCCATACAGTAGTT
>NW_006921955.1:321946-323950 GCF_000298275.1 Orycteropus afer afer | reverse complement strand
CAATCCTTTGAAGATACCTAAATATAATTCTTTTGAATTCTTTATCAGAGAGTTCCAATGCTGCTTCTTCTTCAGGGATGTGTTCTGGGTTTCTATCCTGCTCCCTTGTTCCTACCACTTTATCCTGCTTCTTTGTGTGGACTATGATGATCTGTTCTTTCTGAGGCATCTTGGCGTTGTTGTATTTAGATCTCTGTTAACTCTTTGTGAACAGCAGTCAAGGGTGATTCTGGCTCTTCTTGGTGGTTTTTTATCATTGGCCCATTATTGGAGAAGGAGGTAGTGGCTGTCGCTCAGTAAGTGAAGTTGCAGGAGGTGTGGGTGTAGTGTCTTATGGGGACTGTTGTCTCCCACTCAATTAGACACAAATTACAATTGAATAACCTTCAAAAGACTTGTCAGTCTTGCAGGTCCCTAGTGTCCTTGGGTTGCTAGAAAGCAGAATGTGTTCTTAAGCTCCAGGAATCTGCGAGTGTGCTGTCTCTTTAAATATCTAAAATAGTCAAGCCACTTTTTAAACCTACAAAATGGCGGCGCCCTCCGGACCGGCAAAAGTCCACAGCTCAGCCCACCTTTCTCTTCACCTTCTCTGTTTGTTCCCCAGCTACTGTGCACAGTCCTCCGTGCAGTCCCTGGCTAGCAGGGTGATTTCTAGGTTAATTCTCAAGTCCTACCACCACGTGGGAATCTCCAAACTGTCTGTGCCATCAGGATTGCTGCCAGGCCACAGCTCCATATGTCTGCTTTTTTGGTATTTTCATGCAAATTCTTCTGCTAGTTGGGGTTTAGTCCACTTCTATATCCTTGCCTTCAAGGCTCAGGGGTCCAGGGTTATCTTCTGTGTTTGTGTTAATTGTCTTCCCTTTTCTTTGTTGAAGAGGGTCTGTGCAGTCTTTCTGCCTTGTCCACCATCTTGCCCTCTGGCCCTTGGAGTATATTCTTGTCTCTACATTTTTAGAACAGTGTGTGCTGCAAAGACATTGTTGTGTTTTCCTTTCCATTTGAGGGTCTGTACCTAGAAGTATTATTCCGATAGGTTAGTTGCTGTTGTTGTGTGCTGCTTGAGTTCTTTGGTTTTTAAGGTAGAGTGTTTTATGTTCTTATTATGAGTATCTATTTCTGATATGATTTTAGAGTTGATGTCACATATCCTGGTTTTGTTGATCTCTGTTGTGGGTTCTCTATTGGTAAGTCTTCCTTAAGCATTTCTTGTAGGATTGGTCTGGGTTTCACAAAGTCTCTTAATTTCTGTTTATCTGAGAATGCCTTGATTTCGACCTCATATTGGATGGATAATTTGGCTGGATATAGGATTCTTGGTTGGAAGTTTTTTTCCTTCAGAGTTTTATATATGCCATCCCATTGCCTTCTTGCCTGCATGGTTTCTGCTGAGTAATTGGAGCTCAGCCTAACTGTTTGATTATTATAAGTAATATTTCAATCATTTTTCCTGGGCAGCTCTCAAAATTTTTTCTTTGTCTTTGGTTTTGGACAGTTTGATTATAATATGCCTTGGTGTTTTTCTCTTGGGATCTATCTTGTGTGGGTTCTATGAGCTTCTTGGAGAAATATCTTTTCTTCCTTCATGATATGGGGGAAGTTTTCTGTTAGCAGATCTTCCACAGTTTTCTCTGTGGTCTTTTTTTCCTCTTCTTGTTCTGGAATTCCAATGAGTCTTATATCATTTCCGCTCATGTCATTGCATATAATTCTTAGGTTCTCTTCATTTCTCTTAAATCTTTGTTCTTATTTTTCTTCATACAGGCTAGTGTCCAGAGATTTGTCTTCTAGTTGGGATATGCGCTCTTCAGCCAGTTCTAATATACTCTTTTGGGCTTCTACTGTGTTGTGTAATTCTGTCCTTTTGGTGTTCTTGGTTTGCATTGCAGTAGACATTTTTTGCATTTCTAACTGCTGTTTTTGTATGAGTTCTGATTGTGCATTAATCTTAATATTCTGTTCCTCAGTGATTTTCCTGAGTTCCTCCAGGGAACTGTCTGTGTT
>NW_006921955.1:315859-321751 GCF_000298275.1 Orycteropus afer afer | reverse complement strand
GGAAAGATGAAGCTGTTGTATTTTATGTTATTATTGATTCAGGTATGCTGGGTCGCTCTGCAGTTTTCTTTGTGATGGTGGAATCAATGTGTGGAATGTGGATATGTGTTTCTGTTTGTTGTGAAGAGGGTTTAGAGTTCGAACTGGGAGGTTTTATGGTAATTGGCTGAATATGGTTTCTTCTATTGATTGAGTGAAGTTATTGGCAGAGAAAGTGAGAGCAGAAGAAGGAAAGCTTGGTGTTGCTAGGGTCAGTTTCTAGGGCTTTGCATGAGCCACTACTGATGACATGGTACTGTTATTTACAAGGCCATGGCTCAATTTCAGGAAAGATTCCTGTTGTTAGGATGTCACCACTTTCTGCCATCCTCAGGCACATTTCAAAGACCACACTTCTGAGGCCCCTATGTGCCGAAAAGCTGATCCAAGGCAAAGTCCTGGGTCCACACTCAGCCTCAGATTCCTCTCTTTCCACCCTGTCTGCCTGCAGCACCAGCCCAATCTGCCCAGACTGCGAACAGTTGGGGAGTTTGACTGTGATACCGCCCACTTGTGGCATCAAAGATGCACACGATTTCAGCCGTGCTGGAGTTGGGAGAGTGCCTGCTAGTAATCTGTGGCCCCAACATCAGTGCTAAAGACAAGCACAGACCTCTCAATGCCTTTCAAGCTGACCCAAGCCCACTTAGTGACCTGCTGAGGGGGGAACGAGCTCACCCTCTTGTAGCACCAGTGAGCTCTCCGCTTGGGTTCCAGTGGTGCTGCACACGCCTGTTTGCACCTAGCCAACCCAAGTTACTGATAAAATCAGGTGCTGAACGTAGATACTTAGGGTGTTTGCTGGTGTTTGTTGGTGTGGTCACTGGTATGCTGATATAAGATGTCTTCTTCCTTGGCCCACGGAGATCTCAGGTGGCCGCCCAAGTCTGCCAGTCTGTGACTGCCCCAGGGAAGTTTCCAATGGCTTCTCTTGGTTGCCCATCTGTCCTCTGCCAGGTAGAACTTCCTTAAATTTTTTCCCTGTGCCTTTCCTCTAATTCAACTCTTCTGTGTTTGGTGCACTCTGATTCAGTGAGCTATTCAGAGCATCAGTATCCCTAATTCAAACTGCTGTACCTAGTCTTTCAAGCACTAAGATGCTAGAGGGAAATAGTTTGGTGATTATTGACTAGACTCCATTTTTCTAAGAGCAGCTTTAGAAGACAAAGTATTGTAATGAAATAAGCAAAGATCTGGAGTTAGAAAGCCAAAAGGGAATAACATGTTCAATATTTCTCAAGATGAAAGAAATGAAGAAAACATTCAAGCCTCCAGTTGCAATATTGAAGGATCTTATGGGCAAAATGTTGAAGGATCCAGGAAATATGAAAAGAAGATAGAAAGAATACACAGAATCATTGTACCAAATAGAATTAGTTGACATCCAACCCCTTCAGGAACAAGCATATGATCAAGAACTGAGGTTATTTAAGGAAAAATCCAAGCTGCACTGAAGGCACTGGAAAGAAACAATGCTCCAGGAAATGACATATACCATATGTTATTCAACAAATAAGTGCAACATTGGTGTTGGTCACTCGTCTATGCCAAGAAATTTGGAAGACCTGACCTACTGACTGGAAGAGTTCCCCATTTGAAATAAAGGTGATTCAACTTTATGCAGAAATTATTGAAGAATGTCATTAATATCATACATGAAAAATTTTGATGAAGATAATTAAAAAATGATCACAGTGATACATTGACAGGAAACTGCCTGAAATTCAAGCTGCATTCAGAAGGGGACATGGAGCAAGGGATATCATTGCTGATATCAGTTGGATCTTAGCTGAAAGCTGAGAATACCAGAAAGATGTTTACCTGTTTTTTATTGACTATGTAAAGGCATTAAACTGTGGATCATAACAAATTTTGGATAACATTTTGAAGCCTGAGAATTCCAGAACACTTAATTGTGATCCTGTGGAAACTTTAACTAACACAAGAGGCAATTGTTCAAGGAGAACATGAGGATGCTGAGTTATTTAAAATCAGGAAAGTCATGTGTGAGGGTTGTATCCTTTTACTGTACATACTCAACCTGTACGCTGAGCAAATAATCTGGGAAGCTGGACTATATGAAGAAGAACACAGCATCTGGTTTGGAGAAAGACTCATTAATAACCTGAGATATGCAGATACACAATCTTGCTTGCTGAAAATGAAAAGGACTTGAAGCACTGAATGATGAGGATCAAGACTACAGCCCTTAGTATGGATTGCACATTAACACCAAGAAAACAAAAATCCTCACAAATGGACCAATAATCAACATCACGATAAACAGAAAAAATTGAAGTTGTCAAGGATTTCATTTTACTTGGACCCACAATCAATGCCCTTGGAAGCAGTCGTCAAGAAAAGAAACGACATATTGTAGAGGGAAAAATCTGCTGCAAAAGACTTCTTTTAAGTGGTAAAAGGCAAACATATCACTTTGAGGAATAAGATGTGCTTTAGCCAAGCCATGGTATTTTGGATCACTCATATGCATGAGAAAGCTGTATGCTGAGTAAGAAATAGCAAAGAATCAATGCCTTTGAATTATGGTGTTGGTAAAAAAAAATATTAAATTTACCTGAAGAATGAAGAAATCTGTCTTGGAAGAAGTACAGCCAGAATATTCTTTAGAAGCAAGGATGGTGAGACTTTGTCTTATGTACTTTGGACATGTTATCAGGATGGACCAGTCATTGGAGAAGGACATCTCTTGGCAAAGTAGAAGGTCAGCAAAAAGGAGGAAGACCCTTAACAAATACAACAATATATGTGAGGATGGTGTAGGACTGGGAAGTGTTTTATTCTGTCGTACATAGTGTTGCTATGATTTGGAATTGATTCTATGGCATGCAACAACAGCAACAACATATCTGAGTTGTCTTCTGAGTGATGTTGTCATGCCTTAATCTCAGGTTTGTCTGAAATCTTTGGTTCTCCATCCAAAATATTCCCTTCAGCATTTGTTTTTCAAATTTCTATCTATCTGAAAATGTCTAAATTTTGCCATCATACTTGAGGGACAATTTTGCAGGATATATAATTCTAGGTTGGCAGTTTTCTCTCTCAGAGTATTATATATGTCATCCTGTTGCCCTTTGTGTGTGTGTGTGTGTGTGCTTAGGTGCAAATTTAGAGAGCAAAATTTGTTTTACATTCAACAGTTCGTGTACATTTTGTTTCACTTTCAGATTACCAACCCCAACTCTAACCCACTCTCCTGCTCTTCCTTCCCTGTGACTCCCCCATCCCTGTGCCCTTCTTCATTATGCACTCCTGTCTGTCCAGCTTTCCCTCCACATGAATGCTGCCCCTTTGGTCCCGGATGGGCAATTGCTCCAAGGAGTGTATCTCTATAGAGTAGGTGGGTGTATCACCCTGGGTTGGGTGTTCCGCAGTGAGTAGTGAGTAGTCCCACTACTGCTGGGTTGAGAGCTAGCCCTTAGGAGTGAGTCTTATCCCAGGCCCATACTCTTGGGGATCTCACCAGACTCCATCTGACCAGTTCTGGCCATTATTGTTTTTGAATTTTGTTCCATATTTTCCTCCCACTCTATCCAGGATCTCCAGTTTTGATCCCTTCCCAAGTGGTTGGCATTGGTAGCCAGGCACCATCTAGTTCTTCTGGTCTCAAGGTCCATCATATCCTAGGGCTGACTGTTTCCAAATGCCCTTGGTTTTCTTCACTTCCCACGAGGAGACTATTAGCTGCATCTTAGATGGCTGCTTGAAAGCTTTTATGACCCTAGTTGCTACTCACCAAAGTAGGTTGTAAATAAGATTATTATGTATTATATTGTGCCAATTGAGCCTGGTGTCCCCTGGTACTATGGTCCTGAGTTGGCAGACGGTAAGCTCTCTCTCCCAAGGTGTTTGGCTGTCTCTGGCGGATTACTCCAAGTCTGTCTTCTGTTGCTTTTGTAAGGAATATGGTTATTTTGTATCACCAGTATCTGTGCAAGATTATCCTCAGTTGAATCTATCATTGGTCTAGAGTATATTCCTGTTCACCAACCCCCATCTGATCTAAATTATCTATGCATTTATCTGTAGCCTGGTGTTTGGTGTTAGTGGTAAGTAATATACTGGTATTAGCCTCTGTCATCTTTATCTTATGTGTACAATTCGGTGTCCTCCCTTTCTGTAACATTATCGTGCTGGTCACAGACTCTTCTCATACCATCCCTCCCCTTACCTAACTCAATGTGTGGTTCCCAAATAGTCCAGAATTTTTCCTCACCTCCTCTCCCATTCTCAGTAACCTACAAAGTGAGTTCCCTTTCCTAAGCAAGCCCTTCCTTGACTTTTTCAGTAATGGGCTCATACAATATTTGTCCTTTTGCGATTGACTTATTTCACTCAGCATAACGTCCTCCAGATTCATCCACATTGTGAGATGACTCGTGTATTCTTCATGGTTCTTTAATGTAGCATAGTATTCCATTGTGTGAATGTACCATAATTTGGTTATCCATTAATCTGCTGATGGGGATTTAGGTTGTTTCCATCTCTTTGTTATAGTGAATTGTGCTGTGATGAACATTGGTGTGCATATGTCTGTTCGTATCCTGTCTCTCACCTCTTTAGGATATACTGCTAGTAATGGAATGCTGGTTCAAATGGTATTTCTATTTTTAGCTTTTTAAGGAAAAGCCGTATCATTTTCCACAATGGTTGCACCATTTTACAGTCCCACCAGCAGTGTGTGAGAGTTCCAAACTCTCCGCAATCTTGCCAGCATTTGTTATTTTGTCTTGTTAAACTTTGGTGTTATTAGTGGGGTGAGATGATATCTCACTATTGTTTTGATTTGCATCTGTCTGATGGCTAATGATCGTGAGCAATTCCTCATGTGTTTGATTGATGCAAGCATATGATTTTTAGTGAAGTGTTTGTTCATGTCCCTTGCCCATTTTTGAATTGTATTGTTTGGTTTTTGGCGTTGAAATGTTGAAGTTTTCCATAAATTATGGAGATACGTCCTTTGTCAGATATGTCATAGACAAATATTTTCTCCCATTCTGTAGTTTCTCTTTTTAACCTTTGGAGAAGTCTTTTGATGCCCATAAGAAATTAATTTTTAAAAGGTCCCAGTTATCTAGCTTCTCTTCCACCTCCTGTGCATTCTGCTTTATGCTTGAAAATCTATTTATGCCATAAATTAGAGCCTCTAGATTTGCACCTATTTTATCTTGGATGAACTTTCTAGTTTTGGGTTTTACATGTAAGTCTTTGACCCAACTTGAATTGGTTTTTGTGCATGGGGTGGGGTACGGGTCTTGTTTCATTTTTTTCTGCAGGTTAAAGAGGCTAATCTCTCCCCCATTTAATGGGTTTTTGAACCTTTGACAAAGATCAGCTATCCATAGATGGATAGGACTATTTCTGGATTTTCAATTTTGTTTCATTTGTCTATCATTGTACCAATACCACATTGTTTTAACTACTGAGGCTGTATAGTAGGTTTTGAGATCCAGGAATGTGAGACCTCCCACTTTGTTTTTCTTTTTCAGCAGTTCTTTGCTTATTCAAGGTCTCTTTCCTTTCCATAGGAAGTTAGTAATTGGTCTCTCCATTTCCTTAAGAAATGTTAATGGTATCTGGGCAGGGATTCCATTAAATGTGTAGATTGCTTTGGGTACTATTGACATTTTCACAATATTCAGTCTTCCTCTACATGAATAAGGCAGGTTCTTCCATTTATGTAGATCCCACCTTTGTGGTTTCTTGTAGTAGTGTTTTTTTTTAAATGCACTTTATTGAAATATAATTTATGTACAATGAAATACACAAAACTAAAGTGGTATGGGTCAATGTGTGTATATATATATGTGTGTGTGTGTGTGTATATATATA
>NW_006921955.1:314133-315104 GCF_000298275.1 Orycteropus afer afer | reverse complement strand
GCAGGAGGCAGAGCTGGACCCCAAGGTTGAGGGGCTTTCACCCAGCCCCTAGAGCCTGGCACTTTGAACTTGGACTGAAAGCCTCCAAACTGTAAGAAAATAAACTTCTGTTTGTTAAGACCATCCCATTTGTGGTGTATTTCCTGTCAGAGTGGTAACCAGAACATATACCTAGTAATGGGATTGCTGGATCAAATGGTATCTCCAATTCCAGCTTTCTAAGGAATCACCATACTGCTTTCCACAGTGGTTGTGTCACTTCACAGTCCCAACAGCAGTGTATGAGAGACCAGAACTCCCCATATCCCCACCAGCATTTGTTATTTCCTGTCTCACTGAATTTTGCCATCAGTGCTGGGGTGAGATATTATCTTGTTTTTTTCATTTTGCATCTCTCTGATGGCCAATGATTGTGAGCATTTCTTCATGTATTAGATGGGCACCTGAATATCCTCCTTGGTGAAGTGTCTATTCATATGTTCTGTCCATTTTTCAATTGGACTGTTAATTCCTTTGGTGTTGAGGCATTGGAATTTTTCATACATCTTAGAGATAAGTCCCTTACCAGATATGTAATTATCGGCAAATATGAATTTGTTGATGTCATTTTTGTTATGTGCTTTTTCATGGTGTCGATTTCTTTGTTTCATATAATTTTCTGTGCTGATCTCATTTTGTTTATGAATTGTGTTATCACTTCCTTTGTTGTTATTGTTTTAGTATTTCTTAAATATTTGTGCTTGTCCTGTTTTATACAGATGCAAAGGTTTAACATTTTTCTTTGAAATTACCCTGTGATTTACAGTTTTCTTCCCAAGTTTAGAACAGTCCATTCTATCTTGTAGTTGTCTAGACTTCCTTACTAACTAGAAGTTCTGTAATGACACAATTATTTTCCCTCTTTTTGGTCTGTAGTTGTCCTCGTTTATCAATTGATGTCTCTGGTTCCCTGTTTACAATCTCGTAGGCTT
>NW_006921955.1:312941-313505 GCF_000298275.1 Orycteropus afer afer | reverse complement strand
GGCTGCAGATCGGATGGTGTACCAGTCACTAGGACTAATTGTTTCCATGAATTTTGGTTTTCTTCATTCTTCTTTACTCTTGACGAGGAGAGACCCATTGTTGTATCTAGATGGCAGCTTGCTAGCTTTTAAGATCCCAGTCACTACTCACCAAAGTAGGAGTGGAACAATGTTTTGTACAGTATGTTATGCCAATTGAGCTTGTTGTCCCCTGAGACCCGCAGGTTCAACTACTCATTCCCTCTGGGTAGCTGGCTGTGACCAAGGAATGACCACTACCTTGCCCCTTGTCAGCTCTGCTATACACCTGGGAATTCTGATCATTCACATAAACTTATAGGACCATTGTCTGCCAATCCTATATATGTTCTTGGATACACTCCCCATTACATAGACATACCTAATTGTTTAGCCTGTCCACCCATCTATCCATCCATATACCCATGTTTGCCTTCACTGACAACGCAGTACTGTATGAGCAAAAGGGTTCATCTTTGTTGTCTGTACCTCCCATGTAACTCTCTATGTCTTTCTCATCCTCAATGCTGCCATATTGGTCACTCA
>NW_006921955.1:310187-310660 GCF_000298275.1 Orycteropus afer afer | reverse complement strand
CATGAGCATGGGATGTTCTTCCATTTATTTAGATGTCTTATGGTTTCTTGAAGTAGTTTTTTATAGTCTTCTTTGTAGAGGTCTTTTGTCTCCCTGGTAAGATTTATTCCCAAGTATTTTATTTTTTTGGTAGCTATTATAAATGGTATTGAATTCTTTATTTCTTCCTCAGCTATCTCTTTGATGGTGTAGAGGAATCCAACTGATTTTTGGATGTTGATTTTATATCCTGCCACCATGCTAAATCTTTCAATTAGTTCCAGTAGATTTTGACTGAGTCTCTTGGGCTTTCTAGGTATAGGATCATATCATCAGCAAATAGGGATAGTTTGACCTTTCCTTACCAATTTGGATGCTTTTGATTTCCCTTTTTTGTCTTATGGCCCTGGCTAAGACTTCCAGTACAGTGTTGAATAGAAGTGGTGATAGCAGGCATCCTTGTCTGGTTCCTGTTCTCAAGAGGAATGGTTTCA
>NW_006921955.1:295855-309067 GCF_000298275.1 Orycteropus afer afer | reverse complement strand
GAATTTTCAAATTTCAATTTTGATTTCTTCTCTTACCCAGTCTTTCTCAAGGAGGGTGTTGTTCAGTTTCCATGTGTTTACTCTTTTTCTGTTGGTCTTGCTATTGTTGATTTCTAATTTGATAGCATTATGATCTGAGAAGATGCTTTGCAGTATTTAAATGTTTTTAAATTTATTAAAGCTTGCTATATGGCCTAACATATGGTCTATCATGGAAAATGTTCCATGTGCACTGGAGAAGAATGTATGTTGTCTTGCTGTTTGGTGAAGTGTTCTGTAGATATCTATAAGGCCCAGTTGGTGGAGTGTATTATTTAGCTCTTCTGCATCTTTATTGACTTTCTTTCCATTTGTTCTATCTTCCAAAGAAAGTGGTGTATTAAAATCTCCCACTATGACTATGGAGTCATATATTTGGTTTTTCAACTCTTTTAAAGTCTGATTTACGGATTTTGGGGCTCTTTCATTGGGTCCATAGATATTTATTATGGTTATACCTTCATGATCAATTGATCCTTTAATCATTATATAATGTCCTTCCTTGTCTCGCATGTTGGTTTTTGTCTTAAAGTCAATTTGATCAGAAATTAATTTGATCAGAAATTAACTCCTGCTCTCTTACAGTTGCCATTTGCTTGATATATCTTTTTCCACCCTTTGATTTTTAGTCATTTTTGTCTTTATCTCTAAGGTGTGTCTCTTGTAGGCAGCATATCGATGCATTTTGTTTTCTCATCCAATCTGCAACTCTCTGTCTCTTGAGTGGTGCATTTGATCCATTAACATTCAGTGTAATTATTGACAATTATGATTTGGTTGCTGTCATTTTGTTATGTGTTTTTCCATGGTGTCCTTCGTTTCTTTGTTCCATATTATTTTCTGTGCCGAGCTCATTGTGTTTATGATCCTGTAATCATTTCCTTTGTTGCTGTTGTTTTAGTATTTGCTGGGTATTTGTGCTTGTCCTTTTTTTTTTAATTGTAATATGAAGGTTTATAATTTTTCTTTGAGGTTACCCTATGATTTATACTTTTCTCCCTGAGTTTAGAACACTCTATTCTGTCTTGCCACTCTCTTAACTTCCTCACCATTTAGAAGTTCTGTAACTGCACAGTCTTTTCCCTCTGTTTGTTTGTAGTTGTCCTCGCTTGCCTATTGATATATCTGGTTCCCTGTTTACAATCTTGAAATCTCATTTTATTTTGGCTATGTCCATAGCTGTGGTTTCTGGTATATGTCATTTTATGTATTAATTGTCTGTTGATATTTGCTATTTTTGGTTTTCTCATCAATGTACTCCCTTTAGCGTCTCTTGTAAGGTTGGTCTGCTTTTAACAAATTCCCTTAATTTCTGTTTATCTGGAAATCTCCTAATTTCACCATTGTATTTGAGGGACAATTTTTCCAGGTATATAATTCTTGGTTGAAAATTTTTCTCTTTCAGGGTGTTATATATACCATCCCATTGCCTTCTCACTTGCATGGTCTCTCCTGAGAAATCAGAGCTTATTCTTACTGGCTGGATATGTGTTTCTGTTTTTTTGTACAGAGGGTTTAGAGTTCAAAGTGTGAGGTTTTATGGTAATTGGCTGAACATGGTTTCTTCTATTGAATGAGTGAAGTTATTGGTGGAGAAGGTGGGAGCAGAAGAAGGAAAGCTTGGTGTTGCTAGGGTTAGTTTCTAGGTCTTCTAGCTGGGTATTATTGATGACATATTTATTTGCAAGACCACGGCTCAATCTCAGGAAAGAGTCCTATTATCAGAGGGTCACAAATTTCCACCAATTTCATGCACACTCAAAGCCCCCACCTCTGGGCCCCCACAGTACCAAAGCGTGGCTCCAGGTCAAAATTCACGGGATTGCACTCAGCTGCAGTTTTTTTGCTCTCCGTGCCCTGTCTGCCCACGGTGGTGACACAATCCTGCCTGACCGGTAATGGTCAGCTCTGGAGTTTGTCTGTGATAGCATCCACCTGCGGCGCCAAAGATGCACGCAATTTTAGCTGTGGTGGTGTTGGGGGAGTCCCTTCCAGTGACCTGCGGTCCCGATAACTGTGGCAAAGAAAAGCATAGTGTCTCCCAGTCTGACCCAAGCTTGCTCTGTAATCCGCTGGGAGGGGAGGGAGGTAGCCTTGCTGGTGTACCAGTGAGATCTTCACCTGAGTCTCAGCAATGGTGTCCGTGTCCGGCTGCATCCACACCACCCAAATTACTGACAAAATCAGCCACTGGAGGTAGGGCTCTGCCACTGCCCACTGGAATATTGTATTGGTTGCTGGTAAGCTGCTATAAGTGACCTTGTTCTTGGCTTCGGGATCTGAGGCAGCCGCCTCCGCCCAGCAGACAGTGACTGCCCCAGAAAGGTTTCCAATGGTCTCTCTCAGGTGCCTGTTCATCTTCCGGCAGTAGCTCTTTCCTAAAAAATCTCCGTGTGCCTTTTCTCCAATTCTGCTCTTCTGTGTTTGGTGCACTCTGATTCAGTGAGATGTTCAGAGTGACAAAGATCCCATTTCAAACTGTTGTACCTAGTTCTTAAAGTCCTTAGATGCCAGAGGGAAAAATAAACGTGCTGCTCACTGGCAAGACTCCATTTTGAATATGGAAATTTTTCTCTTTCAGGGCTTTATATATACCATCCATTGTCTTCTTGCATGCATGGTTTCTGCTGAGAAATCTGAGCTTAGTCTTATTGGTTGCCCCTTTTAGGTAACTTTTCATTTTTCCTGTGCTGCTTTCAGGATTGTTTCTTTGTGTTTGTTTTTGGTGAGTTTGATGATGATATGTCTTGGTGATTTTCTTTTGGGTTCTATCCTGTTTGAGGTTCATTGGACTTCCTGAATGGATATATTCTCATTTTTCATCATACCAGGAAAATCTCTTCCAACAAATCTTTGACAATTTTCTCTGTGGTTTTATTTGTCTCTTCCTGTTCTGGAACCCGATTACATGTAGGTTATTCCTTTTGATAGTATCCCACATGATCTTTAGGCTTTCTTCATTTTGTTTTGATCTTTTCTCTGATTAATCCCTTTCCAAAGAAATATTCAGATATTTGCCTTCAGTCTTACTAATTTTATCTTCCATTGACTCAATTCTACTCAATGTAGAATCTACTCTACTTCAATGTCTTATCTATTTCTGAAAATTTAGTATTAATCTTCTGGATTTCTCTGTGTAGATTTTGTATCATTTCTAATTTTTCATTTATTTTGTCATTTTGTTCTTGTATTCTCTTTCAAAATTGTTCTAGGGTTTTCTCTGTGTTTTCCTCAATTTTGTTAGTGTTTTCCTTGATCTGCCTCTCAATCCATTGAAGATACCTAAATATAATTCTTTTGAATTCTTATCAGGGAGTTCCAATCCTGTGTCTTCCTCAGGGATGTGGTTTGGGTCTGTATTCTGGTCCCTTGTTTCTCCTGCTTTGTCTTGCTTCTGTGTATGGACTGTAATGCTCTGTTGTCTCTGAGGCATTGTGACATTTTTATGTTGATATTTAATTGGTGATTGTATGTGGGAGTGACTTGTCCATGATTTTCATTTTCTTTGTTTTGTTTGTACATTATCTACATAAGCAGGGTACTGTGCTGTGCTCCTGTATTCACTAGTTGACAGCACTTATATACTCACTACCTATCTCCTTTCCTGTTGTCAGCCTCTCATATGTCCCTGCCATCCTTGGCAAGTAGCCTATTCTTAGGCCCCTGGAATCTGAATGAGAATGCTGTCACTTTAAAATGCAAAATGGCTGCCAATTGTAAACATTAAAAATGGCTGCACCCTCGGTCATTTTAAATATCCAAAGTGGTTGCTGTGTGTAAACAATCAAATAGCACCCTCTGGACAGCTGAAAGTCCACAGCTTAGGTTGTCTCCCTCCTTGCTGTTTCCCTTCCTAGTCATAGGTCATCAGCAGCCCTTGGTGACCTGGCTGATTCTCAGGTCCCAACACCACTTAGAAATATTCAGGCTGTTCATCCTGTCAGAGTAGCTAGCTGACAGTCTGCAGCTCCTACTGTCTCCGTACTCAGTTTTCATTCAGGTTTTCCCACTAGTTGGTGCCTAATCCACTTCTGTATAGTTCCTTTCAAAGGTCAGAATTCCAGGATTATCTTCTGTGTCTCTGTCAATTGGTTTTTCTTTTCTTTGTGGAAGAGGGTCTGTGTTGCTTGTCTGCCTATTCTTCCATCTTATGGGAAGTCTCTCTTGCAGTAGTGTTTTATAGTTTTCTTTGTATAAGTCTATTGTGTCTCTGGTAAGATTTATTCCTAGATATTTTATCTTTTTGGTAGCTATTGTAAATGGTATTGTTTTCCTTATTTCTTTCTCAGAGGCCTCTTTTTTGATGTAGAGGAATCCAACTGATTTTTTATTTTAATGTTGACTTTGTTTCCAGCCACTCTGCTGAACCTCCCTATTAATCCAGTAGTTATTTTGCTGAGTCTCTTGGGTTTTCTCTATATAGGATCATGTCATCCACAAATTGAGAAAGCTTTACTTCTTCTTTTCCAATTTGTATGCCTTTTATTTCTCTTTCTTGACTTATTGTCCTGACAAGGACTTCCAATACAATGTTAAAAAGAAGTGGTGAAAGAGGGCATCCTTGTCTGGTTCCCGTTCATAAGGGGAATGCTTTGAGTCTTTCTCCATTAACAATGGTGTTGGCCATTGGCTTTGTATATATGCCTTTTATTATTTTGAGGAATTGCCCTTCTATCCTTATTTTGCTGAGAGTTCTGAACAAGAATTGGTGTTGGATTTTATCAAATGCCTTTTTAGCCTCAACTGATACGATCATAAGTTTCTTTTCTTTTGTTTATGTGGCGGATTTTATTGTTTTTCTGATGCTTTACCATCCTTGTATACCAGGTGTGAATCCCACTTGGTCAAGATGTAGTATTTTTTTGATATATTGTTGAATTCTGTTGAAGATTTTTGTGTCTATATTCATGAGGGATATTGGTCTGTAGTTTTCCTTTTTAGTGGTGTCTTTCCCTGGTTTTGGTATCCGTGTTGTGCTTGCTTCATGAAATGAATTAGGAAGTATTCCATCTCTTTCTATGTTCTTGAATAATTTGAGTAGTATAGGTGTCAACTCTTCCCTGAATGTTTGGTAATATTCTCCAATGAAGCCATCAGGGCAGGACTTCTTCTTGTGGGAAGATTTTTTATGACCTGCTCAATTTCTTCCTTTGTTATGGGTCTGTTCAAATATTCTATCTCTGACTGGGATAGTTTAGGTAGGTCTTGTGTTTCTAGAAATTTGTCCATGTCATCTAGGTTCTCAAATCTTTTGGAGTATTGTTGTTGTTGTTGTTGTTATGTGCCGTCGAGTCGGCCCCGACTCATAGCGACTCCTCTTTGGGTTTCCGAGGCAGTATCACTACGGAAGTAGGATTGCCCAACCTTCCTTCCGAGGAGTGGCTGGTGGGTTTGAACCGCCAGCCTTCTGGTTAGCAGTCAAGTGTTTTAGCCACTATGCTACCAGAGCTCCTTTTGGAGTATAGTACTTCTAATATTTTGCCAATATTTTTTAAAATTTCAGTTGGTTCTGTTGCCTTTTTTCCTTTATTATTCTTATTTGCATCTTCTCTTTTCTTTTGTTAGATTTGCCAGTGGTTTCTCAATTTTGTTAATCTTTTTGAAGAACCAGCTCCTTGTTTTGTTGATTTTCTGTATTGTTTTGTTTGTTTTCTGTTTCATTTATTTCTGCTCTGATGTTTATTATCTTCTTACTTCTGGATACTGTAGGTTACTTTTGTTTCTCTTTTTCTAATTGTTGGAGTTGTTGAGTTAGAGTGTTGATTTTATTTCTTTCCTCTTTTTTGATGTGTGCATTTATTGCTATAAATTGACCTGTGAGTACTGCTTTTGCTATAGCCCATAGGTTTTAGAAAGATGTATCTTCATTCTCGTTTGTTTCTAAGAATTTTTTTTTTTTTTACTTCACATTTTATTTCTTCTATTACCAAGTAGTTTTTGAGCAGTATATTATTCAACTTCCACATGCTTGATATTTTTTCCTCGATCTTCCTATTACTGATTTCTAGTTTTATAGCATTTTGGTCCAAGAAGATGCTTTGTAGTTTTTCAATGTTTTTGAAATTATTGAGGCTCGTTTTATGTCCTAACATATAATTTATTCTGGAGAATGATCCATGTGCACTGGAGAAGAATGTGAATTGTGCTTTTATTGGGTGGAGTGCTCTGTATATGTCTATAAGGTCATGTTGGTTGATTGTGTTGTTGAGTTCTTCTGTATCTTTGTTGAGTTTTTTTTTTCCCTACGTGATCAGTTCCCCCTCGAAAGTGGTGTGTTAAAGCCTCCTCCTACTATTGTAGAGTTCTCTCCGTCCCCCCCCCCAATTCAGTTAATATTTGCTTCACTTATTTTGGAGGACTTTTATTGAGTGCATAGATATTTTTTATGGTAATCTCTTCTTGGTCAATAGACCCTTTCAGCATCATATAAGGTCCTTCTTTGTCCCTTATGCTGTTTATCACCTTGAAGTCTATTTTATCAGAAATTAATATTGACACTCCTGCTATTTTTTGGTTACCATTGGCTAGCTATATATTTTTTTTCCCACCCCTTATCTTTTGTTTTTGTTTCTAAAGTGAGTCTCTTGTAGGCAGGATATCGATGGGTCTTCTTTTCTTATCCAATATGCCACTCTCTTTCTCTTGACTGGTGCATTAATCCATTCACATTGAGTGTAATTAGCAATAGGCATGAATTTATCGCTGTCATTCCATTGTTTTTTGTCATGCTGTTGGAGATTTCTTGGTCCAAATACTTTTCTGTGCTGAGTTCATTTTGTTATCAATTGTTTCCTCTCTTTTCTTCTTTATTGTTGGTTCTGTGCTTACTAAACCCATATGTTTTCCTTTTTTTTGAGTTTGCTTAGGGGGATTGTTAATTTTCGGTGTTTACCTTGGAAGTGGATTCTTGTCTGTAAGTTTCGAAGTCTGTTGTATAAGGACATTGTTCTGTCTTCCTGTCCATTTGGAAGTTTTGTACTTAGAATTTTCATCCGATCTATTTGCTTTTATTTATTTAAATTGTGATTTCTATGAAAGTTTACAGAGCAAATTCACTTTCCATACAGCAGTTCACATACACTTTGTCTCATGACATCGACTACAATTTATCACAATGCAACAGCCCCCTCCCCACTTCCTCCCCATAGTTACCTCTTCCCTGTGTCCTTCCCTCCATGCACTCCTGCCTCCTGAGCTGTCCCTGTGCATACAAAGCCCTTCTATTCTCCCATGATTTTTCTCTCCAAGGAGTGTATCTACCTAATGTAAATGTTCACGTCTTATGCCTGTCTGTTGTTTGGCTGGAAGCCACAAGTGTGGGTTCAATTCCAGACCTGAAGGGTAGCTAGGGGCCATAGTCTCAGTGCTTCCATCAGAGTTGATCAGACTAGCAAACCTGGTCTTTTTTTTTTTTTTTTCCCCCAAATGATTTTGAGTTTTGTTCTACATTGTTCTCCCATTCCATCCAGGATCTCCTACATAGATCTCCCTTTGAGTGGTTGACAGTGGTAGCAGGGGACCATCTAGTTCTTCTGGTCTTATAGTCATATAGACTGAGGATCACATGGTGTATCAGTCACCTGGATTAACTGTTTCTATGAATCTTTGGTTTTCTTCATTCTTCTTTGCTCTCGATGAGGAGAGACACATCGTCACATCTAGATGGCTGCTTGCAAGCTTTTAATATTCCAGTTGCTACTCACCAAAGTAGGAAGTGGAACAATGTTTTGTGTAGTATGTTATGTCAATTGGGCTTGCTGTCCCCTGCGACCATGGTCCCAAGCTCACAGGTCCAACTACTTGTTCCCTCTGGGTAGCTGGCTGTGCAAGAAGTGACTACAACCTTGTCCCTTTCAGCTCTGCTATACACCTGGGAATTCTTAAAGAACATAGCAATACACTTAAAGAAACATTGTCTGTCAATCCTATACATGGTCTTGGGCACAATCCCCCCTGCATAGACATACCTATTATTTCAGCCTATCTATCCACCTGTATATCAACATTTGTCTTCATGGACAATGCAGTATTGTATGTGCAAAAGTGTTCATCTTTGAAGGTGGGGACCAGGTTTGCTGGTCCAATAGAGCCTGGTGGAACCACTGAGACTATGGCCCCTGGCTGCCCTTCAGGTCTGGAATTGAACCCACACCTGTGGTTTCCAGCCACAATGTACAGGCATGTGACTTAAACATTTACCTCAAGTAGACGCATGCCCTGGAGAGAACAATCATGGGAGAAGGAAGGGCCGCTCATGCACAGGGAGACAGCTCAGGGCACAGGAGAGTATGGAGGAATGGTCACTGGGAAGAGGTAACTATGGGGAGGAAGTTGGAGGGGAGCTGTTGCATTGTAAACTATGGTCAATGACATGAGACAAAGTATATGTGTATGGAAAGTGAATTCGCTCTGTAAATATTCACCCAAATCACAATAAATAAAATAATTTTTTTTTTAAAAAAAGTGTTCATCTTTGTTGTCTGTACCTCTCATGTACCTCTCTATCTTCCTCTTCCTCAATGCCACCATATTGATCACTCACATTTGGTACATTTCCCTTCTCTTCACCCAAATCAGTACTTGTCTCTACTTCTCTAACAGTGTTCCCTCCCTCTCCCCCCTTGTTAACCAACAAAGAAATCTCCTTCCATATATAAACCTTTCCTTGATTTCTTACAATAACAGACTGATACATATTTGTTCTTCTGTGATGAACTTATTTCATTCACCTTAAAGTCCTCTAAGTTCATCAACATTATGCAGTGTTTTGCAAATTGTACTTTATTCTTTAGGGTTGCATAGTATTCCATTGTGTATATGTACCATAATTTTGTTATCCATTCTTAAATTGATGGACACGTAGGTTGTTTCCATCTTTTGGCTATTGTATAGTGCTGCAATGAACATGGGTGTGCATATGTCTGTTCTTGTCCTGACTCTCACTTCTTTAGGATATATACCTAGTAATGGGATGGCTGGGTCAAATGGTATCTCCAATTCCATCTTTTTAAGGAATCACCATACTGCTTCCACAGTGGTTGTACCATTTTATAGTCCCACCAGCAGTGTAGGAGAGTCCCAATCTCTCCACAACCTCACCAGTATCTGTTATTTTCTGTCTTGTTGAACTTTGCTACTCGTGCTGGGGCAAGATGGTATCTCATTGTTTTTGTTTGCATCTCTCTAGTGGCTAATGATTGTGAGCATTTCTTCATATGTTTGTTGGCCTCCTGAATATCCTCTTTGTGAAGTGTCTATTCATGTCTTCTGCCCATTTTTTAATTGGATCATTTGTTTTTTTGTTGTTGAGGTGTTGGCGTTTTCTATAATTTCTAGAGATAAGTCCCTGGTCAGACAGGTCATTGCCAAATATTCTTTCCCAATCTGTAGGTTCTCTTTTGATTCTTTTGGAGAAGTCTTTGGAAGCACATAAAAATTTAATTTTTAGAAGGTCCCATTCATCTAGTTTCTCTTCTGCTGTTTGTGCATTTTTGGTTATGCTTGATAGTGTATTTATGCCACATATTAGGGCCCCTATATTTGCCCCTAGTTTTTCCTTGTGGAACTTTATAGTTTTGTGTTTTACATTTAAATCTTTGGCCCATCCAGAGTTAGTTTTTGTGTATGGTGTGCGGTACAGATCTTGTTTCATTTTTCTGAAAATGGATCTCCAGTTTTGCCAGCACCATTTATTAAACAAGAATTCTCTTCCCCATTTAATGGATTTTGACCCTTCTATTTGGTTTGTTGCTGGTGTCATTTGCAGATTGATTCTCTTGTTTCTTTGTGTGCAATATTTTATGAGCTTATTTTGAGCATGTATTTCTGATTTGGTTTTTAAGTGTTGATGTCAAGTGTCCTGATTTTAATTTGTTGTTCTCTGTTGTAGGTTCTCTATTGGAAGTACTTTCTTAAGCATTTCTTGTAGGGTTGGTCTGGTTTTCACAAATTTCCTTAAATTTCTGTTTGTCTGAGAATGTCTTGACTTCACCCTCATATTTGATGGAAAACTTGGCTGGATATAGAATTCTTGGCTAGAAGTTCTTTTCCTTCACTGTTTTATATATGCTATCCCATTGCCTTGTTGCCTGCATGGTTTCTGCTGAATAATCAGAACTGAGTATAACTGCTTGTCCATTGTAGGTGACATTTCTTTTTCTCCTGGACTGCTCGCAAGATTCTTTCTTTGTCTTTAGTTTTGGAGAGTTTGATTATAATTATAATTAATTATAATCACCAAGATATGTCTTGGTGATTTTCTCTTGGCATCTGGCCTGTGTGGAGTTCACTGAGCTTCTAGGACAGATATCTTTTTTCCCTTCATGATATGGGGGGAATTTTCTGTTATCAAGTCTTTCACAATTTTCTTTTCTTTCTTTTTCTTTTTTTTTGCCTCCTCTTGTTCTGGTATTTCAATGAGGCATATGTTGCTTCTTTTCATGTCACCCCATATATCTCGTAGGTTCTCTTCATTTCTCTTAAATCTTTGTTCTAATTTTCCTTCATACAGGCTGGTGTCAAGGGATTTATCTCCTAGTTGTGAAATGTGTTCTTCAGGCAGTTCTAGTCTATCCTTTTGTCCTTCCACTGTGTTGTGTACCTCTGTAATTTTAGTGTTCTACTTCTGGATTTCTGCTTTTTTTTTTTTTTTTTTAATGAGTTCTGATTGTGTATTAGTCTTGTTATTTTGTTCTTGAATGGTTTTCTTGAATTATTTTGGGGTACTGTGTTCTCTTTGATCCTGTTTGTTCTTTCCTTGAACTATTGTAGAGTTCTATATACATATCTTCTAAATTCCTTGTTAGATAATTGTATTGCTTGTTTTTCATCCATGTTAAATGAGTGTTTAGTCAGGGGTTTTATTTCTACTGTCTTGTTCTTTTTTTTTTTGTTGTTGCTTAATTTGAGGTTGTCTGTGGTTTCCTACAGTTTGAAATTGCTGTCTTTAAATGTTAGTCATGTATTGATTTGTTTCACCTTCATTTTATGTTTAAATATATTTGCAAGTGTTGTGTTTGTTTTCCTTGATCTCATCCCTAATCTGCTAAAGGGGCCCATCTATAATTATTGTGAATTCCTTATCAAGTAGTTTCCATAGCATTTCTTCCTCCAGAAGATTTCCCGGCCCTGTATTTGGGTCATTTGTTCTAGCCATCTTATCCTGTTTTGTGTAATTTCAAGTTATTTTTTGTCTCTGAGACATTGTGGTATCATTTTATTAATATGTTGATTGTATGTTGGTTTGCTTCACTCTGATATTTTAATATATCCACACAATGGAACAGCTGTGCTACTCTGGTAGCTAGTTTGGCAGCACTGGGCTGCTCACTATCCATCTCTGGGTGAATTAGGAAGTGATTGGGAATGTGGCATGAGTCTCTATATGCTTGTCATGTACAGAAGCTAAGGAATGGCTAGTCAGGTGTTGGCTGCCATCTGTTGTCAATCCAACAAGTAGTGGCCCTTGTCCAGTGGGTGGTTTCATTGTACAGCAAAACTGTATGGTGGGTAGAGTCAGTGATCAGGCCTGATGAAGAAATGGAGGGGGGAAGAAGAAAAAAAAGAAACAAAAATGTGGGGGTAAAAAGAGGGAAGAATTAAGAAAGTAAAAAAAAAAAAAAAAGTGACAGTACTGGTGCAAGTGTTGTTAGGCCTTATACATGGTTGTAATGAAAGTGTAGCATCTGCTTCATGGTAGTGTGCACATACAACAGAGGAGATGTGAGTGCAGGTGCTGCTGACCAAGGAGGCAGCAGGAGTGGGGCATCCACTCTGTTGGATAAAAAGAAGAAAAAAAATGGGTAGGGGGTGTGTGAGGAAAAAAGATGAGGGTAGGGAAGAACTAAGACAAAACTAAGAAATAAATAGGAAAAAAAAAAAAAAAAAAAAGGCAGCACAGTACTGACCAGCTGCTATTGGTTGGGACTAGGGGGCTGTAGTAGTCACCAAAATGTTGTGTTGGGTAGAGATCACACCTCTCTTGTCACTGATCATTGATGTGGGTGCTAGTGAAGTCCTGGGCACAGTTAATTACCTGGCTCCTGCCTTGACTGGAATGCTGCTTGCCGTAACTCAAAATGGCCATGCTATGCCATGCCCATTGGTGATTCACTGTTCTGTATGCCTCCTTGCAGTTTTTGTTCAGTGTCTTCTTCTAATCAATATTTGATCTACTTCATAATCCTTTCCTTTGAAACTCTGGGTTCTAGGATTGCCATCTGTATCTGTTTCATTTGCTTTCTCAGATCTTCATTGTAGAGGATCTGGATAGTACACCTGCCTAGTCCGCCATCTTGACCACCATCCCAACTCAGTACTTCTTAAGTAATTTAACTCCTCATTTTATCTCCCTCCCCATCCCTTGGTAACTACTAATAGTTTGTCTCTATGCATTTGCTTATTTTAGATATTTCAAGCAAATTGTGTGTGTGTGTGTGTGTGTGTGTGTGTGTGTGTGTGAGTGACTTATTTCATTCAGTATGTCTTCAAGGTTTATCCATACCATAGCATGGATCCAAATGTCATTTCTCTTTATAGCTGAATAACATTTCTTTGTGTGGATATAACATATTTTGTTTATTCATTCATCTGTTGGTGAACGAGTTGGAAACATTTTGATCCATTTTGTTTCTACAGTTTGTTAGGCAGAACCAGTACAGCTTTTAGTATAGGGCTAAATTAGCCTCACTGCTGAGGCAAAATTGGTCTGAGCACTTTTCCTAATGCCCTATTACCAGATTTTCTCTTCCACTGAACAGAAAAAGAATTACTTCCAGACTAGTACAGTCTGTGTATGCAACATTCTTCTCTCTGGTATTGGAAGTACCAGAGACCTCTCAAGATTCAGTTTCACCAGCCCAAACAATTTTTCAAATAAAATTTTTTGAGAATAGTTTCCAATTTACAGAAAAAATTGTGAAAATGTTAAGTGTTTTCATATACTCCAGTTAAAAGTTTTCCTATTTTTTACCTCTTAAATTAGAATGGCATACTTGTTACAATTAATAAACCACTATTAATGCATATTAATAACTAAACTCATACTTTATTCAGATTTCTTTACTGAAATCCACACTTTATTCCTATTTCCTTACTTTTCATTTCATACTTTTCCAGGATCCCATCCAGAATGTCCCATTACATTTAGTCTTCATATCTCATTAGATCTTCTTG
>NW_006921955.1:280416-288212 GCF_000298275.1 Orycteropus afer afer | reverse complement strand
GGTCCAAGATTATCTTCTGTGTCTGTGTTAATTGGTTTCCCTTTTCTTTGTTGAAGAGGGTCTGTGCAATCCTTCTGCCTAGTCCGCCATCTTGCCCCACCTCTCCTTTCTTTGTTTTTGATGACACTGGTAGTTTTGAGGAATACTAGTCATGTATTTTGTAGATTGCCCCTTAACTGGCCCATGTGTGATGTTTTTCTCATGATTAGACTGCAATTACATGTTTTTATGAAAAAGACAACAGAAGAAAAGAGCCCTATCACATCAAGGATGCATACTATGAACAGCACTTGCCACTGTTAACGTTAACTTGGATCACCTGGCTGAGTCCTCAAGTGAGTTTTGAACATCATTTTTGTAGTATATGTCCCTTGGTTAGAGACAAATAGAACTGTAAACAAATATTGAAGTATAGTTGCTTAGTTTCATTTTCACAGCAGTCTAGATTAGCCATTGTGTAACTACATCCTACATATTCTAGAAAGAGGGAATAAGTCAATACATTGTGGATTTATATGGAAACATGTGGGAGCCATGTTTCTCACTAACAAAGAAGAGAGTTACAAATTTGGGAAGGGAAGATAGCATGAGCCTTGCAATCTAGATATGAATCAGGGATATCACAATGAACATATTGATATTGTAATTATGTGAATTTATGTGCATGTATGTATATCCATTCATCTATTTCATAACTCTACCCATTGAGAGAGGCTAGAAACCATAACAACCTAGTAGCAATGAACACCTACCACTTAGACTTGATTTCTAGTGTTATGCTCCTTTAAAAGAACATGGGCTTCTTTATGAAACTGCTAACTTCATGGAGGGGAAAAGGAGAATTATTGTGGAATATTTTGTGTAAGAAAATGAAGTACCTAAGGAATAATGGGAATACATCAAGAAGAAATGGAGTTAGCCATAAAGGACCCCCACTAGCCTAATATTGAACAATATGATAATCAAAAGAAATAATATTAAAGAGAACAAAATGCTCCAGGACTCCTCATAGATATAAATGAATGAATAAATGAAATGAGTGTATGTCAATCAATAAATGGCAGAGCAAGAAATGATCTAAGAAATGTTGGAATTAGAAAATCTAATCTTGCAATCTTTTAACAATCAGGATAATAACTGATTTAGGCAGGAAGCATCAATAAATGCTAGCCTAGTGTGCAAATCTTAACAGGATATTTATGTAGTCAAAAAGTACCTCTTCACAAAATATTTATAAAATGAAACAACAACCTTCACAGGGAAGAAATATGGAAGACACTATCTTTAACAAAGCTTTCAAACACAGTAATTCAATCTCATAATGTGTTTGGGTATGTCTAGAAAATTCCCATAATTGTGTCCCTTATGTTTTATATTATACATGTAAATATATATGCAGCACATACAAATATGTGTAAACAAATGTCCACAACCATACATATATATGCACATATGTGCTCATACAAGCCACCACACCTATATAGCATATATATCTATCTGTGTAATGACTCAAAAAATTTTGTCTGTTATTACCGTTTTTCCACCAGTCTGCATCCATAAATATTTATAGCCTTGGAAATCTTATGGGGGCAGTTCTACTCTGTCCTATAGGATTGTTATGAGTTAGAATCGACTTCATAGCAATAGGTTTGTGTGTGTGTGTGTTTTGGGTGCAGATTTACATAGCAAACTTGTTTTACGTTCAACAGTTCATGCACATCTGGTTTCATAGCCCTGACTACTGTCCTCAACCACAAGAAACTCTGCTCCCTGTGAACAGCCGCTCCCTGTGTTCCTCTCACCCATCCATTCCTGTCTCTCCAGCCTTCCTTGCATGTGAATGCTACCCCTCTGGTGTCTTATGGCTGATTGATCCAAGGGATGCATCACCCTAGAGTAGGTGGGTGCATCACCCTGGGTAGGTGTTCTGCAGGTAGGTTTTTATATTTTGGGCTGAGAGCCAATCCATGGAAGTGAGTCCATTTCCAGGCTCAAAGAATAACCCAGTGCTATAGCCTTGAGAGTTCCACCAGTCTCTAACCAACCAGAAATTCTGGTCATTTTTGTCTTTTTGAATTTTGTTTCACATTTTTCTTCCCACTCTATCCAGGATCTGTAGGTTTGATCCCTTTCTGAGCAGTTGGCATTGGTAGCTGGGCACCATCTAGTTTTTCTGGTTTCAGGTCATGGAGGCTGAGGTCCTCGTGGTCCATCTTATCTTTGGGCTAATTGTTTCTAGATGACTCTGATTTTCTTCACTCTTCTTTGCTCCAGCCAAGGGGAGACCAATAGCTGCATCTTAGATATGGCCGCTCAAAAGATTTTAAGACCCAAGTTGCTACCCACCAAAGTAGGTTGTAGAACAAATTTTTTTTAAATCAACTATGCGTGCCAATTGAGCCCCCTGAGACAATGCTCCAGAGCCGTCAGGCCTGGTGATTCTCTCTCACAAGATGTTTGCTGTCTCTGCAAAGTTCCTCCCACCCTGTCTTCTGTTGCTTCTGTAACGCATGTGCCTAATTTTGTACCACAGGTTTATATATAAGATTATCTTCAGCCAAATCTATCCTTGGTCTAGGGTTTATTCCTGTTCATCTACTTCCACCTGTTCTTCTTACCTGTCTATGCATTAATCTGCAGTATGGTATCTGGTGCTACTTATACTGTAGTGTTGTGCCTGTAATAGTGTTTGTCTCTGCTGTCTTTTATGTACATTTCAGTGTCTCTCCTTTCCCCAGTGTCACCATGCTGGTCACAGACACTTTGCATACTATTTCTCTCCTCACTCAAATCAACATGTGACCACCAAATAGTTCCAGATTTTCCCTCCGCTTCCCACCTGTCCCCAACAAAGTGGGTTTCCTTCCCTGAATAAACTTTGACTTTTTACAATAGTGGCCTCGTACAATATTTTCCTTCTGTGATAGACTTATTTCACTCAGCATAATGTCTTCTGAATTCATCATGTTGTGAGATGTTTCATGTATTCTTTATTGTTCTTTAATGTTGCATAGTATTCCATTGTGTGAATGTACCATAGTTTGGTTATCCAATCATATGCTGATGGGCATTTCGGTTGTTTCCAGTTCTTTGCTATAGCAAATTTTGCTGCAATGAATATGGGTGTGCATATGTCTGTTCGTGTTCTGTCTCTCACCTCTTTAGGATGCATTCTTAGTAATGGAATTGCTGGATCAAATGGTATTTCTATTTTCAGTTTTTTAAGGAAACGCCATGCCATTTTTCACAATGATTATACCATTTTGCAATGCCACCAGCAGTGTATGCGAGTTTCAATTTTTACACAGCCTTGCCAGCATTTGTTATTTTCTCTCTTGTTGAACTTCGCTACTATTGCTGGGGTGAGATGGTATCTCATTGTTTTGATTTGGACCTCTCTAATGGCTAATGTCGTGAGCATTTCCTCATGTTTTTGTTGGCCGCCTGTATATCCTCTTTAGTGAAGTTTCTGTTCATTTCCTTTGCCCATTTTTAAATTGGGTTGTTCGTCTTTTTGGTGTTGGGGTATTGAAGGTTTCTATAAATTTTGGAAATGAGTCCCTTGTTAAATATGTCATAGCCAAATATTTTTCCCAATATGTAGATTTTCTATTTACCTTTTTGGAGAAGTCTTTAGATGCACATAAGAATTTAATTTTTAAAAGGTCCTAGTTATCTAGTTTCTCTTCCACTACCTGTGCATTTTGAGTTATGCTTGATAGTCTATTTATGCTATAAATTAGGGCCCTTAGATTTGCCATTTTATCTTTGATGAGTTTTATAGTTTTGGGTTTTACATTTAAGTGTTTGATCCAACTTGAGTTCATTTTTGAGATAGGGGCCTTGTTTCACTTTTCAATAAGTGGATATCCAATTTTGCCAGCACCATTTTTTAAAGAGGCTATCCCTCCCCCATTTCATGGGTTTTAGGCCTTTGTCAAAGGTAAGCTGTCTATAGATGGATGGGTCTATTTCTGAGTTTTTTATTCTGTTCCATTGGTCTATTGCTTTATCATTATACCAGTACCACATTGTTTTGACTACTGTGGCTGTTTTGAGGTCCAGAAGTGTGAGGCCTCCTACTTTATTTTTCCTTTTCAGCAGTGCTTTGCTTATCTGAGGCCTCTTTCCTTTCCATATGAAATTAGTGATTGGTTTTTCCATGTCCTTAAAAACTGTAGATGGTATCTGAATCAGGATTGCATTGAATGTGTGGATTGCTTTGGGTAGTATTGACATTTTCACAATAATCAGTCTCCCTATCCAAGGCAGGTTCTTCCATTTATGTAAATCCCTTGTATTTTATTATTATTTTTTTTGTAGTAGTATTTTATAGTTTTCTTTGTACTAATCATTTGTGTCCCTGGTAAAGATTTATTCTAAAGTATTTTATCTTTTTAGTGGCTATTGTAAATGGCATTTTATTCTTTATTTCCTTTCCAGAGGCCTCTTTGTTGATGTAGAGAAATCCAAGTGATTTTTGTATGTTGACTTTGTATCCTGCTACTTTGCTCAACCTTTCTATTAGTTCTAATAATTTTTTTGCTGAGTCTCTTGGGTTTTCTATGTATATGATCATGTCATTTGCAAATACAGACAGCCTTTACTTCCTCTTTGCCAATTTGCATGCTTTTAATTTCTCTTTCTTGCCTTATTGCCCTGGCTAGGACTTCCACTTCAATGTTGAATAGAAGTGGTGATAGAGGGCATCCTTGTCTGGTTCCCCTTCATAATGGAAATGCTTTGAGTCTTTCTCATTAACAATAATGTTGGCTGTTGGTTTGGCATATATGTCCTTTATTATGTTGAGGATTTTCCCTTCTATCCCTATTTTGCTGAGAGTTCTGAACAAGAATGAGTGTTGGATTTTGTGGAATGCTTTTTCTGCATCAATTGAGATGACAATATGGTTCTTTTATTTATGTGGTGGATTACATTGACTGTTTGAACCATCCTTGCACACCTGGTATGAATCAAACTTGGTCATGATGTATTATTATTATGATATGTTTTTGGATTCTTTTGGCCAGGATTTTTTTGAGATTTTTGTGTCTATGTTCACGAGGGATATAGGTCTGTAGTTTTCCCTTTTAGTGGTGTTTTTCCCTGGTTTTGGTATCATGGTTATGCTTGCTTTGTAGAATGAATTTGGAACATTCCATCTTTTTCTATATTCTGGAATAGTTTGAGTTGTATAGGCATCACCTCTTCTGTGAACGTTTGGTAGAATTCTCCAGTGAAGCCATCTGGGTCAGGACTTTTTTAGGGGGGAGATTTTTTTTGTGATCTGATCAATTTTTTCTTTTGTTATGGGTCTGTTCAAATATTTTATCTCTGACTGCGATACGGTGGTAGTTGGAGTTGTGTGACAACTTGGCTGGACCACAATTCTGAGTGGTCTAAGCACTTGTGATATAGGTTATTCCCATGAGATCAGATGTATATGTTTTGAGCAGCCTATCTGTTGAAAGGGAGTTTCCCTAGGAGTGTGGCCTGCTTCCTATATATTTATGGACATCCTGGGAAAAGAGATAATCTTCTGTGGATCAGAATCCTGTTGTGCTGCCTACAACTGTCCATGAGTGAACAATCCACCATTCGGCCTGGTGATCTTGGATTTGTCATTTGTTGGAGTCAACAGCTGGTATACTCCCTGCCAACCTTGAGCTCATCAGCTCTTGCAGCTGCATGAGTCAGGAAAAGCCTCCAGCTTGATGTTTGATCCAAGAACTTGGGACTTGCCTGCTTCTATAAGTGTGTAAGCCATTTTCCTAAAATAAATTTTCTCTCTTTATATATATAAACTTTACTGGTTTTGCTTCTCTAGAGAACCCAGCCTAACACAGATTAGCTAAGTCTTGTGTTTCCAAAAACTTATCCATCTCTTGTAATTTCTCAAATCTGTTGGAATACAGTTCATCATATATTGTTATTATATTTTTTTTTCAGTTGGTTCTGTTGTAATGTCACCTTTTTCATTTGTTATTTGTGCTATTTGCATCTTCTCTTTCTTTTCCTTTGTTAAATTTGCCAGTGGTTTGTTGATTTTGTTAATCTTTTCAAAGAACCAGCTTCTTTTCTTTTCTTCTTTTCTTGCTTCATTTATTTCTGCTCTGATCTTTATTATTTCCTTACTTCTGGGTAGTGTAGATTTCTTTTGTTGCTCTTTTTCTAATTGTTGAAGTTGTTAACATGTTGATTTTTATTCTTTCCTCTTTTTTGATGTGTGCACTTATTGCTATAAATTGAAAGCTAAGTACTGCTTTCGCTGTGTTCCATACAGTTTGGTAAGTTGTATCTTCATTCTCATTTATTTTCAGGAATTTATTTCACCTTTTATTTCTTCTGTTACCCAGTAGCTTTTGAGCAGTGTTTTTACATAGTTGATTTTTTTCCATTGGTCTTCCTATTATGGATTTATAATTTTATAGCATTGTGATCTGAGAAGATGCTTTGTAGTATTTCAATGCTTTTTTTTTTTTTTAAATTTATTGAACCTTGTTTTGTGTCCCAACATATGCTCTATTCTGCAAAATGATCCATGTGTACTGGAGAAGAATGTGTATCGTGTTTTTGTTGGGTGTAGTGCTCTGTGTATGTCTAGGATACCAAGTTAGTTGATTATGTTGTTGAGTTCTTCTGTATCTTTGTTGAGTTTTTTTCCCAATTGTTCTGTCCCTTCTTGAAAGTGGTGTGTTAGAGTGTCCTACTACTATTGTAGAGTTGTCCATTTTTTCTTTCAATTCAGTTAATATTTGATTTATATATTATTTTGGAGTTTTTTCATTGAGTGCATATTTATTTATTATGGTAATGCCCTCTTGATCAACTGATCCTTTTAGCACCATGTAGTGTCCTTCTTTGTCTCTTATGCATGCTGTTTTTCACCTTCAAGTCCATTTTAGCGGAAATTAATATTGCCACTCCTGCTGATTTTTGGTTGCAGTTAGCTTGTTATATTTTTTCCACTCTTTAATTTTTAATTTATTTTTATATTTGTGTCTAAGGTGGGTCTGTGTAGGCAGCATATCTATGGATCTTCTTTTCTTATCCAATCTGCCACTCTCTTTCTCTTGACTGCTGAATTTAGTCCATTCACATTGAGTGTAATTAGTGCTAGGTATGAATTTATTGATGTCATTCTATTGTGCTTGTTGTCTTACTGGTGAATTTCCTGTTCCAACTATTCTTCTATGCTGAGTTCATTTTGTGAAATATCTCAATGGATATTCCGTCAATTCTCAGAGCCTTGTTCTTCACCAATTCCTTCATTGTAGCTTCATTTTCCTCCTTCAATGCCATTGGTTCTAGATCATATGCCACCTCCTGAAATGGATGAAGACTGGTACAGTGACTCTGTATATTCCTTCCATTTTCTTTTGATGTTTCCTGCATCATTCAATATTTTGCCTATAGAATCTTTCAATATTGCAACTTGAGGCTTAAATTTTTTTCCTCAGTTCTTTCAGCTTGAGAAATGCTGAGCGTGTTCTTCCCTTTTGGTTTTCTAACTCCAGGTCTTTGCACATTGCATTATAGTAATTGGCTTTGTCTTCTTGAGCTGCTCTTTGAAATCTTTAGTTCAATTCTTTTATCTTGTCATCTCTTCCATTTACTTTAGCTACTCTCCACTCAAGGGCAAGTTTCAGAGTCTCTTCTGTCATCCATTTTGGTCTTCTCTTCTTTTGTTGTCTTTTTAGTGACCTCTTGTTTTCTTCATGGATGATGCTCTTGATGTCATCCCACAATTCTTCTGGTTTTCATTCATTGGTGTTCAATGCATCAAATCTATTCTT
>NW_006921955.1:272959-279586 GCF_000298275.1 Orycteropus afer afer | reverse complement strand
CTATTTCTCCTCAATTTGAGTGGTGCTACATCAGCAAATGGAGGTCTTGAAAGCTTTCCCTTATCCATATGAGTAAGGCTAGTTTTACTCTGATAATGCAGCTCTTTCCCAGTCCTATTTTGAGAGCTTTCTTATCTAAGTGACTCATATTCCTCCTCTGTATTGGACAATATTTCTAGACTATTCATAAAGTTGCGTAGTAATGTATCAGACAGTGTTTCTCTGCTATTCATAAGGTTTTGCCTGGCCAATTCTTTGAGAAGTGGATGGCTTCTTCTTTCTTCCTAGGCTGTCTCAGTCTGCAAGCCAGGCTGATACTGTGTACCATGTGCACCTCACTGGGTTTGAAACACCAGTGGCACAGCCTCAAGACTTACAGCAATACATCAGCACAGGAGGACAAACTGACAGACAAGTTTGTCTCCCTTAGCTGTTGGAAATCTCTCCAACCACCCTTACCTGGATCCCTGCAGCTGACTTCTCACTGTGACCCGGTCCCCTTGGACTTTTCTGTCCTTTCTCTGCTTTCCTGCCTTGCTGCTATGGGGCGTGGCTTGGAGTCCCTCTCCTCACCTGGATCCCTGTGGCTGACTTCTTGCTCTGTCCTGGTCCCCTTGGCCTTTTCCTGGTTTCCTGCCTTGTCACTTGTGGAGTGTGTCCCGGGTTCCCTCTTCTCACCTGGATCCCTGCAGCTGACTCCTCGCTCTGTCCTGGTCCCATTGGCCTTTTCTGTCCTTTCCCCACTTTATTGCCTTGCTGCTTTGGGGTATGGCCTGGGTTCCCTCTCCTCACCTGGATCCCTGTGGCTGACTCCTGGCTCTGTCTCAGTCCCCTTGGCCTTTTTGGTCCTTTCTCCACTTTCCTGCCTTGCTTTTATGGGGCGTGGCCTGGGGTCCCTCTCCTCACCTGGATCCCTACAGCTGACTCCTCCTACATGGTATATTTAATACACTTCACCAACACCATAATTTGAAGGTATCAATTTTTCTTCAACCTTCCTTATTCATTATGCAGCTTTTTTTTTTTTTTTTGACATTTTCAAAATTGTGATTTTTGGGAAAATTTACAGAGCAAACTCACTTTCCATACAGCATACACTTTGTCTCATGACGTTGACTACAATTTACCCCAGTGCAACAGCTCCCCTCCCACTTCCTCCTGATAGTTACCTCTCCCTTGTGTCCATCCCTCCATACACTCCTGCCCCCTGAGCTGTCTCCCTGTGGATAAATAGCCCTTCTTTCTCCCATGATTGTTCTCTTCAAGGAGTGCATCTACGTCAGGCACATGTCAACTCATATGCCTGTCTTTTGTTTAGCTGGAAGCCACACATGTGGGTTCAGTTCCAGATCTGCAGGGGAGCTAGGGGACAGAGTCTCAGTGTTCCATCAAGCTCTATCAGACCAGCAAACCAGGACCCTTTCCTTTTTTCTCCCAATGATTTTGAGTTTTGTTCTACATTGTTCTTCCTCTCAATCCAGGATCTCCTTCATAGATCCCTCTCTGAGTGGTCGACAGTGGTAGCTGGGCACCACCCAGTTCATCTGGACTCATAGTCATATAGGATGTGGATTGCATGGTGTGCCAGTTGCTAGGACTAATTGTTTCCATGAATCTTTGGTTTTCTTCATTCTTCTATGCTCTGGATGAGGAGAGAACCATCGTTGCCTCTAGATGGCTGCTTGGAAGCTTTTAAGATCCCAGTGGCTACTCGCCAAAGCAATGTTTTGTGTAGTATGTTATGCCAATTGAGCTTGATGTTCCCTGTGACTATGGTCCCGAGCGCACTGGTTCACTACTCAGTCCCTCTGGGTAGCTGGCTATGATTGAGAAGTGACTACAACCTTGTCCCTTGTCAGCTCTACTATACACCTAGGAATTCAGATCATACAGATACACTTATAGGACCATTGTCTGTCGACCCATCTATCCACCCGTATACCCATGTTTGCCTACACTGACAATGCAGTACTGTATGTGCAAAAAGGTTCATCTTTGTTGTCTGTATGTCCCATGTACTTCTCAATGTCTTTGTCTCCTCAATGCCACCATGCTGATCACTCACATTTGGTACATTGCACTTCTCTTCACCCAAATCAATACTTATCTCTACCTATCTAACAATGTTCCCTACTCTACACTCCCACCCCTGGTAACCAACAAAGAAAATTTATTTCCATATATAAAGCTTTCCTTGACTTTTACAATAACAGACTAATACAATATTTGTGCTTCTGTGATTGACTTATTTCACTCAATATAATGTCTTCCAAGTTCATCCACATTATGCAGTGTTTGGCAGAATCTACGTTATTCTTTAGGGTTGCATAATATTCCATTGTGTGTATGTACCATAGTTTGGTTATCCATCTCTCAGTTGATGGACACCTAGGTTGCTTCCATCTTTTGGCTACGGTAAAAAGTGCTGCGATGAACATGGGTGTGCATATGTATGTTCTTTTCATGGCTTTCACTTCTTTAGGATATATACCTTTAATGGGATGCCTGGGTCAAATGGTTATTTCTAATTCCAGCTTTTTAAGAATTCACCATACTGCTTTCCACAGTGGTTGTATCATTTTACAGTCCCACCAGCAGTGTATGAGAGTCCCAATCTCTCAACATCCTTGCCAGCATTTGTTATTTTGTGTCTTGTTGAACTTTGCTACTAGTGCTGGGGCAAGTATCTCATTGTTGTTTTGATTTGTATCTCTCTAATGACTAACGATCATGAGGATTTTTTCATACATTTGTTGGCTGCCTGAATATCCTCTTTGGTGAAATGTGTGATAGTTGGAGCTGTGTGTCAACTTGGCTGGACCCCAGTTCTGTGTGGTTGTTCCCATGATGGGATCAGATGACTGTGTTCTGAGTGGCCAATCTGTTGAAGAGGAGTTTCCCTAGGAGTGTGGCCTGCTTCCAGCATATCCAAGGACATCCTGGGAAGAGAGATATTCTTCTGTGGATCGGGATTCTTTTGTGCTGCCTACAACTGTCTGTGAGTGAGCAGTTCACCGTTCGGCCTGGAGATCTTGGATTCGTCATTAGTCGGAGTCAACAGCCAGTGTACTGCCTGTCAGCCTGAAGTTCCTCAGCCCTTGTGGTTGCAGGAGCTGGGAAAAGCCTCCAGCTTGACGTTTGATCCAGGAACTTTGGAATTGCCGGCTTCTATATGTGTGTGAGCCATTTTCCGAAGATAAATTTCTCTCTCTCTCTCTATAAGATTTGCTGTTTTGTGTTTCTCTAGAGAACCCAGTCTTACACAAAGTGTCAATTCATGTCCTTTGCCCATTTTTAAATTGGATTACTTGTCATTTTGTTATTGAGGTGTTGGAGTTTTCTATAAATCCTAGAGATAAGTTCCTTGTCAGTCATGTCATTCCCAAATATTGTTTCCCAATCTGTAGGTTCACTTTTGACTCTTTTGGAGAAGTCTTAGGAAGCACATAAAAATTTGATTTTTAGAAGGTCCCATTCATCTAGTTTCTCTTCTGGTGTTTGTGCATTTTGGGTTTTGCCTGATAGTCTATTTATGCCATATATTAGGGCCCCTAAATTTGCTCCTAGTTTTTCCTTGAGGAACTTTATAGTTTTAGGTTTCACATTTAAGTCTTTGATCCATCTGGAGGTAGTTTATGTGTATGGTGTGAGGTACAGCTCTTGTTTCATTTTTTTTTTTTGCAAATGGATATCCAGTTTTGCCAGCACCATTTATTAAACAAACATTCTATTCCCCATTTAATGGATTTAGGCCCTTTGTCAAAGATCAGCTGACCACAGTTCGATGGATTTATTTCTGTGTTCTCAATTCTCTTCCATTGGTCTATGTGTCTGTCATTGTACCAATCCCAGGCAGTTTTGACTACTGTGGCTGTATAGCAGGTTTTGAGATATGGCAGTGTGAGATCTCCTACTTTGTTCTTCAATAGTGCTTTGCTTATCTGAGGTCTCTTTCCTTTCCATATAAAGTTAGTGATTGGCTTTTCCATATCCTTAAAAAATGTTGATGGGATCTGGATTGGGATTGCATTAAATGTATAGAATGCTTTGGGTAGAACTGACATTTTCACAATGTTCAATCTTCCTATCCACGAGCATGGGATGTTCTTCCATTTATGTAGATATCTTATGGTTTTTTGAAGTAGTTCTTTTATAGTTTTCTTTGTACAGGTCTTTGGTGTCCCTGGTAAGATTTATTCCCAAGTATTTTATTTTTCTGGTAGCTATTGTAAATGGTATCCATTTCTCTATTTCTTTTTCAGCAATTTCTTTGCTGGTGTAGAGGAATCCAACTGATTTTTGGATGTTGATCTTGTTTCCTGCCATGATGCTAAATCTCTCAATCAGTTCCAGTAGATTTTTGACTGAGTCTCTTGGGTTTTGTAGGTATAGGATCATACCATCAGTAAATAGGGATAGTTTGACTTCTTCCTTACCAATCTGGATGCTTTACATTTCCCTTTCTTGCCTTATGGCCCTGGCTAGGACTTCCAGTACAATATTGAATAGAAGTGGTAGAAGGCTTCCTTTTCAGGTTCCTGTTCACAAGAGGTATGGTTTCAGTCTCTCTCCATTGAGAATAATGTTGACTGTTGGTTTTGCATAGATGCCCTTTATTATGTTGAGGAATGTCCCTTCTATCCCTATTTTGCTGAGAGTTTTGATGAAGCATGGGTGTTGAATTTTATCAAATGCCTTTTCTGCATCAATTGATATGATCTTTTGGTTCTTCTCCTTTGTTTTATTTATGTGGTGGATGATGTTGATTGTTTTTCTAATGTTGAACCATCCTTGCATGCCTGATATGAACCCCACTTGGTCATAATGAATGATTTTCTTGATATGTTGTTATCCTATTATCTAGGATTTTGTTGATGATTTTTGCATCTATATGCATGAGGGATATTGGTCTGTAGTTTTCCTTTTGAGTGATGCCTTTGCCTGGTTTTGGTATCAAGGTTATGTTTGCTTAATAAAATGAGTTAGGGAGGATTCCATCCTTTTCTATGTTTTGGAATGGTTTGAATAAGATTGGTGGCAGTTCTTCTCTGAATGTTTGGTAGAATTCTCCAGCGAAACTGTCTGGGCCAGGACATTATTTGTTGGTAATTTTTTGATGATCTGCTCAATTTCTTCTTTTGTTATGGATTTGTTCAACTTTTCATCAGTCTGTTAGTTTAGGTAAGTGGTGTGTTTCTAGAAATCCATCCATTTCTTCTAGATTTTCAAATTTGTTGAGATAAAGTTCTTCATAGTATCCTGATATTATCCTTTTTATTCCAGTTGGTTCTGTTGTAATGTTACCCATTTCATTTCTTATACATGGTATTTGTATTCTCTCCCTCTTTTCCTTTTTTTAATTTGCCAGCAGTTTGTGAATTTTATTGATCTTTTCAAATAACCAACTTCTGCTCTTGTTGATTTTGTCTATTGCCCTTCTACTTTCTGTTTCATTGATTTTGCTCAAATCTTGATTATTTCCTTTGTTCTGGTGACTGTAGGCTTTTCTTGCTGTTGTTTTTCTCATTGCTGGAGAAGTTGGTTTAAGTGTTGATTTTGGCTCTTCTTTTTTGATGTGTGCATTTATTGCTATAAATTGGCCTTTGATCACTGCTTTCACAGTGTCCCATAGATTCTGGTATGTTGTGTTTTCATTCTTGTTTGATTTAAGGAATTTTTGAATTTCAATTTTTATTTTTTCTCTTACCCAGTCTTTTTCAAAGGTGTCGTGTACCCTTTCCATGTGTTTATTCATTTTCCTTTGATCTTCCTATTGTTGATTTCTGATCTGATTGCATTGTGATCTGAAAAGATGCTCTGCAGTATTTCAATGTTTTTAAATTTATTAAGGCTTGCTTTATGGCCTAATATGTGGTCTATTATGGAAAATGTTTCATGTGCACTGAAAAGAATGAATATTGTGCTGTAGTTGGGGGAAGTGCTCTGTAGATGTGTATAAGGTCAAGTTGGTGGATTGTATTGTTTAGCTCTTCTGCATCTTTGTTGAGTTCCTTTCCAGTTGTTCCATCTTTCATTGAAAGTGGTGTATTAAAGTCTCTCACTATGACTGTGGAGTCATCTGTTTGGCTTTTCAACTCTTTTAAAGTCTGATTGATGTATTTTGGGCTCTTTCATTAGATCCATAGATATTTATTATGGTTATATCTTCTTGTTCAAATGATCCTTTAATCATTATATAATGTCCTTCTCTGTCCTGTATGGTGGTTTTTGTCTTAAAGTCTATTTGATCAGAAATCAATATTGCCACTTGTGCTCTTTTATGGCTGTCATTTGTTTGATATACATTTCTCCAACTTTAGATTTTTGTCTGTCTCTAAGGTGTGTCTCTTGTAGACAGCATATTGATGGGTTTTGTTTTCTTATTCATTTTGCAACTCTCCATCTCTTGAGTGGTGCACTTAATCCATTAACTTTCCATGAAATTATCGACAGTATAAGTTGACTGCTGTCATTTTGTTATGTGGTGTTATTTCATGGTGTCCCTGGTTTCTTTGTACTGCATTATTTTCTGACTTGAATGCATTATGTTTTTGATTTGTGTTATTATTTCCTTTGTTGCTGTTGTTTTAGTATTTGCTGAATATTTGTGCTTGTCCTCTTTTTTAT
>NW_006921955.1:271133-272326 GCF_000298275.1 Orycteropus afer afer | reverse complement strand
TATACTATAAAAACATGTAGCTAAAGGCAATAAACGCTCTCAGTTGCAAGCAGCCTCTGAGTTGTTTGTCTTCTGTTAGCCAATTCGCTGACTCCCTATTCACCTATAATCTTCTTCGAGTTATAGAACCGAGCCCAGTGACTGTGCTGGTCTGCGGCAGTCCGTTCTATCTTGCAACTCTCTTGACTTCCTCACCATTTAGAAGTTCTGTAACTACACAGTATTTTCCCTCTTTGTGGTTTGTAGTTGTCCACATTTGCCGATTGATGTCTTTTGTTCCCTGTTTATAATCTTGTAAGCTCATTTTACTTTGGATATGTCCATAGCTGTGGTTTCTGGGTTATGTCATCTTGTGTATTAATGGTCTGTTGTTCTTTGCTATTTTTGGTTCTCTGTTCAAAGGAGTCCCTTTAGTATCTCTTGTAAGGTTGGTCTGGTTTTAACAAATTCCCTTAGTTTCTGCTTATGTGTAAATCTCCTAATTCACCATCATATTTGAGGGACAAAATAATTGAACCAAAGATTTCAAAGAGCAGCTCGAGAAGACAAAACCAATTACTATAATGAAATGTGCAAAGATCTGGAGTTAGAAAACCAAAAGGGAAGAACACACTCAGCATTTCTCAAGCTGAAAGAATTGAAGAAAAAATTTAAGCCTCGGGTTGCAATATTGAAAGATTCTAAGGGCAAAACTTTGAATGATGCAGGGAACATCAAAAGAAGATGGAAGGCATAGAGTCACTGTACCAAAAAGAACTGGTCAATCTTTATCCATTTAAGGAGGTGGTATATGATCTAGAACAAATGGTACTGAAGGAGGAAGTCGAAACTGCAATTAAGGAATTGGCAAAGAACAAGGCTCCAGGAATTGATGAATACCCATTGAGATATTTCGACAAATGGATGCCACACTGGAGGCACTCACTCAGTTATGCCAAGAGATTTGGCAGACAGCTATCTGGCTAAATGACTGGAAGAGATCCATATTTGTAACCATTCCAAAGAAAGGTGATCCCACAGAATGTGGAAATTATCAAACAAAATCATTAATATCGCATGTAAGTAAGATCTTACTGAAAATAATTCAAACACAGTTGCAGCAGTATATTGACAGAGAACTTCCAGAGGTGTAAGCTGGATTCAGAAGAGGACGTGGAACAAGGGATATCATAGCTGCTGTCAGATGGATCTTG
>NW_006921955.1:268930-270648 GCF_000298275.1 Orycteropus afer afer | reverse complement strand
CCAATCACCTTGTATGCATGTGAGAGCTGGACAATGAATAAGGAAGACTGAAGAAGAGTTGATGCTTTTGAGTTGTGGTGCTGGTAAAGAATGCTGAAAGTACTATGGACTGCCAAAAGAACTAACAAATCTGTCCTGGAGGAAATGCAGCGAGATGCTCCTTGGAAGCGAGGATGGCCAGACTTCATTGTCAGAGGGGACCATTCCCTGGAGAAGGATGTCATGCTTAGCAAGGTGGAGGTTCAATGAAAGAGGGGAAAGCCTTCAATGACATGGATTGACACAGTGGCTGCGACAATGGGCTCACATGTAGCAAAGATCATGGAGCTGGCGCAGGATTGGGTGATGTTTTGTCCTGCTGTGAATTGGGTTGCTATGAGTCAGAAATGACTCGATGGCACCTAACAACAACAACAACAACATACTTCTTGGTTGAAAATTTTTCTCTTTCAGAGTTTTATATATACCATCCCATTGCCTTCTCACATGCATGGTTTCTGCTGAGAAATCAGAGCTTATTCTTATTGGTTGTCCTTTGTAAGTAACTTTTTTTGTTTTTCCCATGCTACTTTTAGGATTCTTTCTTTGTCTTTGGTTTTGATGAGTGTGATGATGATATGTCTTGGTTATTTTCTTTTGGGGTCTATCATGTTTGGGGTTTGTTGGAGTTCCTGAATGGATATATTCTCAACTTTCATCATATCAGGGAAGTTCTCCTCCAGCAAATGTTGGACAATTTTCTTAGTGGTTTTATTTTTTCTCTTCCTGTTCTGGAATTCCAATGACATGTAAGTTATTTCTTTTAATGGTATCCCACATGAACCTTAGGCTTTCTTCATTTTGTTTTGATCTTTTTTCTGACTGATCCCTTTCCAAAGAAGTATTCAGGTATTTGTTTCCAATCTCATTAATTCTGTCTTCTGTTGCATCAATTCTATTCCTTTGCCCTTTCTATGTGTTCTCTATTTCTGACAATTTAGTATTAATCTTCTGGATTTCTATCTGTAGATTTAGAATCATTTCTAATTTTTCATTTATTTTGTTATTTTGTTTCTTCCAAAATTCTTCTAGGCTTTTGTCTGTGTTTTCCTTGGTTTGTCTCTCAATCCTTTGAAGATACCTAACTATCATTGTTTTGAATTCCTTATCAGGGAGTTCCAATGCTGCTTCTTCCTCAGGGATGTGTTCTGGGTCTGTATCCTGCTCCCTTGTTTCTATCACTCTTTCTTGCTTCTTTGTGTGGACTGTGATGGTCTGTTGTCTCTGAGACACTGTGGCATTGTTGTAGTTAGTTCACTGTTAACTGTTTGTGATGAGAAGCCAAGGGTGAGTCAGGCTCTTCTTGGTGGTTGTTTATCATTAGCATGCTGGTGGAGAAGGAAGTGGTGGCTCTCACTCAGTAAGTGAAGCTGCAGTAGATGTGGGTGTAGTTGTTTTGTATCAGGATTGTTGCTGTCCTCCACTCAGTTAGACAAAAATAACAACTGAATAACCATCAAAAAAGTGAATGTAAATGGACAAAAAACACACCATGTAATCACACAGGAACAGTAATCAAAAAAAAGCAAAAAAAGGGGGGGGGAAGCCCCACAATATCTGGGGACAAGGCAATAAGAGAAAAAAGTTAAAGAAGGAGAACAATGGAGAAAAAAATGGGAAATATGTAAAAAGAAAAACAAGGGACAGGGTTAACCATGAGAAAGAAAAAAAAAAAAAAA
>NW_006921955.1:261600-268395 GCF_000298275.1 Orycteropus afer afer | reverse complement strand
CCATACAGCAGTTCACATATACTTTGTCTCATGTCATTGACCACAGTTTACCACAATGCAACAGCTCCCCTCCCACTTCCTCCCCATAGTTACCTCTTCTGTGTCCTTCCCTCCCATGCACTCCTGTCACTGAGCTGTCTCCCTGTGCATACACAGCTCATCTATTCTCCCATGACTAATCTCTCCCAGGAGTGTATCTACCTAATGAAAATGTTCAGCTCATATGCCTGTCTTTTGTGTGAAAGCCACAGAAGCGGGTTCAATTCCAGACCTGAAGAGTACCTAGGGGCCACAGTCTCAGTGGTTCCATCAGGGTCTATCAGACTAGCAAGCCTGGTCTCTCTCTCTCTCTCTCTCTTTTTTTTTTTTTTTAAATGATTTTGAGTTTTGTTTCACATAGTTCTTCCTCTCTATCCAGGATCTCCGACATAGATCCCCCTCTGAGTGTTTGACAGTGATAGCCGGGCATCATCTCGTTCTTCTGGGATCATCTTCCTTTTGAATGATGATGAGTGAGCACCTCCAGCATTGCATGCACTTGTTGCAACATTTCAATTGGTATTCTATCAATTCCTGGAGTTTTTTTTTTTTTTTTTTGCCAATGTCTACAGTACAGGTTGGACTTCTTCCTTCAATATCATTGGTTCCTGCTCAAATGCTACCTCCTGAAATGATTGAACATTAAGTATAGTGTCTTACAGTTGATTTAAGAAAAAAAAAAAAATCAAGTATACAATGACACTAGACATGCATGACTAAAATCCAAGAAAACACAGTCAATAAAAATGTGTCAACAAAGGATCTTGATAATGGAGTTTTTTTTTTATGAGAAAAATAAAATAAATCAGATGCATTATTTCGATAGAGAATAGGTAGGAATTTCTCCTACACAAACTACAGCAAGTTACACTTTTAAAAAGTACTGCAAGTCTCAAACACATAAATATATAGACAATAACATCTAGGCATATTACTGTACAACTGTTGAAAGAAAAGACAGATAAATTTTAAAGGAGTCACAGAAAAATAAGCACGCTGTCTTCAAAGGTACAACAATTAGATTGACAGCTCTCTTTTCAACAAAACAATAGGAAGCCGACTGTAATAAATACCTTCAAATGCTAATAGAAAGTAACAGCAACTTAGAATTCTATATTCAGTGAAAATGTCCTTCAGATATAAAGGCATTTTGCAACAGAAATTGTCACCTGCAAAGTCATACTAAAATAAATACAAAAGGGTATTCTTCAGTCTGAAGAAAAATTATTATAGAGTGAAAATTAAAGGACAGAAGGAATAAAAAGCAATGAAAAGAGTAAATACGTAGGTTAATATAGATAAATACTAACTCTGAAATCACAATGATCAGCTGTTTCAATTATATAAAGAATTTAAGTCAATAACATCAATATCATACAAGTCAGGAAGGGAATAAAGGGAGTTAATTTTGTAAGTTCTTGCCTTGTCCAGGAAGTTATGTGAGTACTAGTTTATATTACCTTTTAATAAGTGAAATAGATGATAAAAAAGTATACCAATTGTAATCTCTAGGATATACTAAAAAAAATAGTAAAATGATGTATTATGAGCAATGTTCTGATAAATGGCACAATAAAACATTACAAAGAGAAAAATGAAAAAAAAAACATGCTCAACAAATAAAAAGCAAATAGCAAGTCAGATTTAAAACCAAATTTATCAGTACAGGTATGTGTTACTTACTGTTCATTTGGGCAACATCTAACCATATATACACCTGTGGTTCTATAGTTTTTCTTTTTTTTTTTAAGAGAAAGTAGTTCTCCTTTTATTATTTTCCTGTAATAGTTTTAAAGACCCCAAACACAGACTCTTGCAGCATTGGACCATGCAGGCAGGTGAGGCAGAGGAAATGCTCTGGGCACAGACTCTCAGGATTTGTCTGGTGGGCGGTGGCGGTTGGTGAAGGGCCTGGGCTGTTCCTGCTGCTCAGGCAGGCTGAATAATAGATGAGGCTGCGTATGCTCCACTCCCTCCTCACTGTCTTCCTCTTTCTCTGCTCCCACCTTTTTAACCACTGCTGCTGCCGCCACCCACTCCTGCAATCTCCACTAGCATTTTCAGTAGCACTAGCAGTAGCATGGTGGCTAAGGCACTTGACTGCTAACCAGAAGGCTGGCGGTTCAAACCCACCAGCCACTCCTCGGAAGGCAGATGGGGCAATCTACTTCCGTAGTGATATTGCCTTGGAAACCCAAGGAGGGGTCGCTAAGAGTCGGGTTATGACTCGATGTCACATAACAACAACAACAAAAAGCAGTAGCAGCAGCAGTGACAAGTACAACTGGAAGTGGGCTTCCCTAAGTTTTTAATATGGTGTTTGCACAACATCCAAATCACATAACATCCTATTTCATGGAATGTATCAATGGCCATCAAGCAAAACATTAACTGCATTAAATATAAATGTACTAAATTCTGCAATTAAAAGACAAAAAATGTTAGGCTGGATAAAAACCATACCTCAATCATACACTGCTTTAAAAAAATCACAATTTAAATTTTAGAAAGGTGATGTGGCTGTATCAACATCCAATATACTACATTTTATGTCAAAAAGCAGCACTAAAGATAACTAGCAATGTTTTGTTCTGTTGTACATAGAGTCACTATGAGTCAGAGCTGACTTGATGGCATCTAACAACAACAGATTAAAAGAGACATTTCATAATGCTAAAATTTCAATTAATAAGAGTATAATGATTCCCAATTTGAATATATGTAACAATAAAGACTCAAAATATAAAAGCAAAAACTGATAGACATAGAGGGAGAAAGATGAACAATTTTCTGGAAGATTATAACATGCCTCTTTTAGTATCTGATAGAATAAAAGTTGGTAGTTAGAAAAGTCAATAATATAAAGGATTAGAAAAACAATTTTAAAAGATTAACTTGTAGAGATCAGGAAGGGAAATGGGTAACAACACAAAAATCCAACTATATTTTATCTTCTAAGAAAGCAAACAATTATGAAACACAAGACAACTGTGTTTCATTGAGAGGAAAATAATTACAGGTTTCGAAATCCACTTTAATTAGTCCCTTTTCAAACAGAAATATGTAAGAAAGTAGTTTTCTGTGGACCAGATTGAGGATCCAAAGTACTGTCATCTACATAGTTCCTATGGCTCAGTTCTATGATCTTAGGACCAGGTTTAAGGTGATGAGTAGTCTATGGGGCTACTACGTATATAATTAATAATGTTTTGGCTGTAGGTTGGAAGCATTGGTATACTTGCTGGGTGTGAGGTACCTACTGTCACAGGTGGGAATTATTAAATGAGGGAACATGTTGGTTGTCTAAAGAAGATAATATTCAAGAAAGCTTGTGGTTCTATTTCACCAATCTCAAAGTCAAATTTTAAGTTCCAAATTTTGTTTTCCAAGTTTCTAATACATACTACAAGTAATAAATAATAGTGACTTTTCAAAGGAAAATAAGTAAATAACAGTTGTTTTTAGTGGAATCTGTTCTGTCTTTAGTGTCAATTTTCAATTTTTACAAAAATTTCTGGTTTCTTTCATTATAGACCTGAATTGCCTATAGCTTGCCTTGATGTCAGTGTTCTCAGAGTGTTTAGACAATGAAAAAAATTTCTCACCACTCACTATGATTTTTTTTTTTTTTTTGGTTAACAATGAATAGTTTTGCTACCCAGAACATGAAAACTCAAAAGCCCTGAGTTTATAAAGTTACATATTCAAAAAGTGAAACAAAAAAATATTGCAAGTAATCTATCTGCATATGTACTTCTATGATTCACAAGGGCTCGACAATCCCAGTATTTAAAATAACCAAGTATGGCCATTATGCATTGCTTACACATTTTCTCCAAACTGTCTCCTTCCCTATATGTGTAACTGTACATCAGCTATGGGATCCACATAGTCATACTTCTAGCAAGAGGAGAGTTGGCCTTGATTACCTTTTGCTTCTCAATCAAACTGTAGCCTCTCATATCTTTATATCTCCACACCATGATTACGGTATTGGACAGTTTACTTCCCCAGAATCAGATTTCTGAAGCTTACTCAGTTGTGGCTTCCAGTTTAAGGCTTTCCCAAAATCAATACATTTATAAGCTTTCTGTTTAGTATGAATTTTCTGGTGTTTAATCAGATTTGATTTGATGGTGAAGGCCTCTTCACATTCAGCACATATATACGGTTTCTCTCCTGTGTGAATTTGACGATGTTCATGGAGGTGTGATTTCTTAATGAAGGACTTCCCACAGTCACTGCAGTCATAGGGTTTCTCTCCAGTATGAATTCTCCTATGTCTATTTAAGTGTGACTTCTGGATGAAGGACTTTCCACATTCAGCACAAATATAGGGTTTTTCTCCTGTATGAACTCTCTGATGCATAATTAGTGTTGATTTTCTTGCAAAGGCTTTCCTACATTCACTGCACTCATAATGTCTTTCTCCAGTATGAGACTGTTGATGTATATGGAGGCCTGACTTCCGAGTGAAGGCTCTTCCACAGTCACTGCATTTATAGGGTTTCTCTCCAGTGTGAATTTTCTGGTGTGTAAAGAGATTTGACCTGTCAGTGAAAGCCTTTCCACATTGAGCACATATATAGGGTTTCTCTCCAGTGTGAATTTGTTGATGTACATGGAGTTGTGATTTCTTAGTGAAAGATTTCCCACAATTACTACATTTATATGGTTTCTCTCCAGTATGAATTCTTTCATGTGTAATAAAATGTGACTTGTGGAAGAAGGCCTTCCCACATTCAGTACAAACATAGGGTTTCTCTCCTCTATGAATTCTCTGATGCATATTTAGTGCTGATTTCTGGATGAATGCTTTCCCACATTCACTACACTCATACTGTCTCTCTCCAGTATGACATTTCTGATGTATCTTGAGCCGTGACTTCCAGGTGAATGACTTTCCACAGTCGCTGCATTTATAAGGTTTCTCTCCAGTATGAATTTTTTGGTGTTTAATGAGATTTGACCTGTCAGTAAAAGCTTTCCCACATTCAGTACATTTGTAGGGCCTCTCCCCAGTATGAATTTTCTGGTGTATAATGAGGTTTGTTTTGTGGGTTAAGACCTTCCCACATTCTGAACATATAAAGGGATTCTCTCCTGTGTGAGTTCGCTGATGCACAAGGAATTGTGATTTCTTACTATAGGATTTTCCACACTCACTGCAATCATAAGGTTTCTCTCCAGTATGAATTCTCTCATGTGTAATAAAATGTGATTTCCAGATAAAGGCCTTTCCACATTCAGTACAGACAGAGGGTTTTTCTCCTGTATGAATTTTCTGATGCGAACTTAGTGTTGATTTCCTTGTGAAGGCTTTTCCACATTCAGTACATTCAAAATATTTCTCTCCTGTAAAACATTTTTTGTGTATATTGAGGTCTGAATTCTGAGAGTTTTTCCTACATTGACTGTATTTATAAGGTTTTTCTTCAGTATCAAAACTCTGAAATCTGAACAGATCTGACTCCTGGATAAAGGCTTTCCCAAATCTATTGCATTTATAGTGATTCTCCTCAGCATAAGTTTTCTGACAGTTTGAATCAAGGGAAAATTCCTTCCCATATTCACTACATATATAAGGTTTCTTTCCTGCATAAAGTTTCTCAGTTAACCCAAGTTGGGGCTTCTGAGTGAAGATTTTCTCACAATTACTGCATTCATGGTGTTTTTCTTCAATACAAATATTTTGATGTACATAAACATGTGACTTCTGAGCGAAAGTCTTTATATAGTCAGAAAATAAAATGCTTTCTTCAGTATGAATTTTCTGATGCTGAATGACAGCTTGGTTATGACTCACAAGTTTCTCGCATTGATTACATTCACAAGCATTGGTTTCTGTTTGAGAAGTCACATGAATAAAATTACCACACTCAACAATCTTATCAATTTTTTCTATTGTACTGTTTCTATTATGATTATGTAAGTTTACAATAGGCTTCAAACTCTTTCCTAATGAGTCACAGTTATGGAGTCCTTTTCTTGAAGGAATAAGGTCTGTGTTTACATAAGCTATGTTTTCTATGTCCGTATATTCAAAGCCTCTCTCATTAGTTAAGATTTTCTTGTTGATGAAGGCAACATGATTTAAAAGTTTGTTTTGGTTTTCCTCATATCTCCCTGCCCACTCATCATCTTTCCACAATTCTTGTAAAATAGATTTCAATGAGTCATCTCTTGTGAATTGATTAACTTCCTTAGACTGGAACAAACCTTCAGAAATTCCCTGATGTGAAGTTTCCAATCCAATATCCCCATCTAGAAAAGAAAGACAAAATTGACACAACAGCTAATACTAGAATGAGACATAGTAATTTAGGGTGAACACAGACAAATGGAAGAGGCTAAATAAATATAAAAAACATAAATAAATAATATGTAATAAAATAAACACTTGTATTGTATTTACTATATAGTAAACAGTAGCATTTACATGTGCCAGGAATTGTTCTAAGTTCTGTATTAACTCTAATACATTATCACAACACTCTTTTATTGGTGTTACTGTTTTCCCAATTTAATAGGTGAGGAAACTGAGCCACAGAAAAGTAATTTTCTCACATCATATGTTTAATAGGTGAGAAAGAAGAGATTCAAACACAAGCAAATAAATTCCACTTATGTAGCAGAAAAAATTGACAAACTATGGCTTAAAAGAAGTATTCCTGAGTCTAGATCCTTACTAGCTTTTAACTTTATTTTTTTATTTTTTAAGGGTTTTTTTATTTTTATTTTTATTTTTCTTTATTT
>NW_006921955.1:249512-259474 GCF_000298275.1 Orycteropus afer afer | reverse complement strand
CCAATGTGTTATCTATTTCTGACAATTTAGTGTTAATCTTTTGGATTTCTATCTGTAGATTTAGAATCATTTCTAATTTTTCATTTACTTTGTCATTTTGTTCTTGTATTTTCTTCCAAAATTCTTCTAAGGTTTTTTCTCTGTTTTCTTTGGTCTGTCTCTCAATCCATTGAAGATACCTAAAGATAATTCTTTTGAATTCCTCATCAGAGAGTTCCAATGCTGCTTCTTCCTCAGGGATGTGTTCTGGGTCTGTATCCTGCTCCCTTGCTCCTACCACTTTATCCTGCTTCTTTGTGTGGACTGTGATGGTCTGTTGTCTCTGAGGCATTGCGGTGTTGTTGTATTTAGATCTCTGTTAACTGTTTGTGAAGAGTAGCCAAGGGTGGTTCAGGCTCTTCTTGGTGGTTTTTTATCGTTGGCTCAGTGGTGGAGAAGGAGGTAGTGGCTCTCGCTCAGTAAGTGAAGTTGCAGGAGGTGTGAGTGTAGTTGTGTCTTATGGGGACTGTTTCTGTCTCCCACTCAGTGAGACAAAAATTACAATTAAATAACCATCAAACAACTAAAACCACATGGACAAAAAACACACCAGGCAATCAAACAGGAACAGTAACCAAAAAAAGAGAAAAGGGAAAAAGAAGAAGAAAAAACAAGAAAACCTGCAATATCTGGGGACAGGGCACTAAGAGAAAAAAGGTAGAGAAGGAAAATAATGAACAAAGAAAATGGGAAAAGTGTAAAAACAAAAACAAGGAATGAGTTTATCCATGAGAAAAAAGGGGAAAAAAGGATAAGAAGAATTAAATTAAAAGAAAAAATTCAACCAGGAACAGGGAAAAGAAGCTGAAAACTAGGACCTGGGAGGGGAAGAATAAGATTAGTAGTAAAAAGGAAAAAAGTATTTATAATAATAGTTGTTTTAAAACAGACAAATACAAGCAAACTAATCACCAGAAAAAAGAAAGTGAAAAAGAAAAAAATAAAAATAAAAAAAGAGAAAAAAGATTAGTGGAGGACAGGGCAGGGCACCCAGGCTCTGTCTGAGCACACAGACTGTGATGGAATTCCTGTGGGCCCAGAAGGTAGGTGGGAGTGGGGGATGGCCACACCTCCATTCACCAAGTGGGTGTGGGGCATAGAGTAAGAAGAGGAATGTGGCACCTTTTCTGTCTTGCAGGTCCAGAGTGACCTTGGGGTTGATGGAAAGCCGAACCTCTTCTTAAGCCCCTGGAATCTTGGAGAGTGCTGTCTCTTTAAATATCCAAAATAGTCAAGCTGCTTGTAACATTCAAAATGGGGTCTCCAGTAGAAACCAGACTGGCACAAGTCCACAGCTCAGCCCGCTTTTCTCTTCAGCTTCTTCGTTTATTCCCCAGCCACCAGAATAGTCCCCATGCAGTCCCTGGCTAGCAGTGCTGATTTTTAGGTTAATTCTTAGGTCCTACCATCAGTCAGGTATCTCCAAGCTGTCTGTGCCATCATGATCACTCAGGATCGTTGCCAGACCACAGCTCTGTCTGTCTCCTTTTTTGGTATTTTCACGCAAATTCTTCTGCTATTTGGGGTTTAGTCCAGTTCTATATCCTTCCCTTCAAGGCTCAGGGGTCCAGGATTATCATCTGTGTCTGTGTTAATTGGTTTCCCTTTTCTTTGTTGAAGAGGGTCTGTACAGTCTTTCTGCCTAGTCCGCCATCTTACTGGAACTCCCCAATCTTCCTTCTGAGGAGTGGCTGGTGGGTTTGAATCACCAGCCTTCTGGTTAGCAGTCAAATCCCTTAGGCACTACACCACCAGAGTTCCTTTATAAATGCTCTAGACCACATCTAATCTAACAGGGCATGCTAATGAGGTTACTCTTGGGTGGGGGCTGGCCAGACTAGAAAGACCTACCTTATGATATTAGCTGATCTCAGGAGAGAGGAGCAAGACTCAATCAATCATACCTACATAATGAGGTACAAATAAAGGTTCTGGACATGGATGCTTCATGGGCTTCTAGTTGGTGAGACATTGATGCCTGTGAGTGAGCTAGCTGTTGTTGTTATGTGCTGTCGAGTCGGACCTGACTCAGCGACCCTTCCTTGGGTTTCCAAGGTAGTATCACTACGGAAGTAGATTGTCCCATCTTCCTTCCAAGGAGTGGCTGGTGGTTCAAACTGGTTAGCAGTCAAGTGCCTTAGGCACTACACTACCAGAGCTCCCTTTCAGTGAGTAGCACACCCCTTTTGGGGAGATGGAAGTTCTGCATTTGGAGTCCTCCCAGACTTCACTCTATACATATCTTCATTTGTATTCTTTTACTTCATTTGTATTCTTTTACATACTTATGTATGTAACCATAAGTATAACACTCTCTTTGAGTTTGAGTTGTTCTAGGAAATTATAGAATCCAAGTGACTAATGGGAGCCAGCAGGCCAGAAAGCATTGAGGGTGCTATGGGGATTCCCAACCTGGAATCTGGCATCTGAAGTCTTGGGCAGACTTGGAAGTCTGGGATTGTGCCCTTTAATTTGTGAGCTCTGACCTAGCTCAGAGTGGTAAGGGTCAGAGGAAGAAATACTGCATGGGCAGCTGGTGTCAGAACTGAACAGAAAGGGAACAGAGGGAAGCAGAATTGAATTGATCTTCACACATATGGTGTTAGAAAAGTGAAATCTGACTTACCTAGCACTCCCTAAAACACTTGTCCTTTCCAGAATGTCAGTATATGATCTTATTTGCAGATGTAATAAAGGCAAGATCATACTGGAGTAGGGTAGGCCATAATCCAATATGATTGATATCTTTTTACAAACAGAAGAGACACAGACACATAGAGAAGAATACTATGTGATGACAGAGGCAGGCATTGGAGTGATGTGCCTTGCAAGCTAAGGAACACCAAGGATTGCCAGCAACACCAGAAGCTAAGACAAGGCATGAAACAGATTCTTCTCTTGGGGTCTCCAGTAGGAACCAATACTGCTGACACCTTGATTTTGAACTTTACAGCCCATAGAATAGTGAAAGAATAAATTTCTGTTGTTTAAGCCACCTAGTTTGTTATAATTTTGTTGAAGGCTGAAGAGGCCCCATGTTGAAAACAGCAGAACTTTAACAAACTAGCAACCATGATTAAAGCATACATTAATTATAATGATTCACTATTTTTCCTTCCTTCTTTTCCTTTTAATAGAATAGCTGGCCTCTTCACAGATGCTGATTTCTTTAGGTTTTTTTTTTTTTTTTTGCTTATACATTCCTTTGAGTATGACCTTATACCATGGCCAATGGACTTTCAGCCAAGGACTGCAGTTTATGAGGCAAGACAACCCTGGGAAGAGGGACACCAAGTCTGGATTAACCATGGTAAAGAGGAAAATAGACATTCCTCACAGTCTAAGAGATCCTCAATTCCTTCTCCACTTTCCTATAATCATATCTACCCCTTTTCCTGGGGAGACAGACTTTTTAGAGAAGCAATTCTGTCTGTATCCTTGGGTATTGATAGCTTTTTCACTTCAACCTGTTGTGGTGATTGACTCTACTTGCGACAGTTGGTAAGAACCTTGCTCCTGCCAGACTAGTGCCAGAAAATGGGGAGGCCTCTGTGATATGGTGGCTCCATGCCCAGCTGAAGCCTGAGTGGCTTTCTTTAAGCAGCCACTGGGGTTTTCTTTCCCCAGGCAGACGGCCTATTGCTTCTAACCAGAGACAAGACTACCAGTCCATTTTGTGCAGAGGGGATACAGCAAGACAGCAACTGCAGGAGCCAGCTTTCATTGACAGTCTGTTACCCTTTTCCTGGGTACAGGATAAGGATGGATAGAGTGAGTGAAGCTCATCCTTGGTCACTAAAGTACCACTCCTCAGTGGCAGGAGGGCAGTTGACCATTCCTGGGAGGGTATTTTCCTCATATCATTCCTTGGGAGAGGAAGGTTGACTTGATTTAAAAGGGAACTTTTTCAGGATCAGGGTCTCCAGAGCATCTGGTGTGTGAGTGTGGCATTGTCCTTGTATGAATTGTCTATTTGTGTTCCCTCCACCTTTTTTTTTTCTTTCTTCTCTTTAACTCCTCTTGGAAGCAAGCACAGGAAGTACACACTGCTATTTCCTGACCTCATCAAGCATTAAACCCAAATAACTTTGTTTTGTCCAGAGGGGCTCTTATGTGCAGAGAGAGGAATGTTTGATCTCCTCTGGACCAGTGCTTCTTAAGATGGCTGTTTTGTACCATACCCATCCTCTCCTTGGAGGTTCACACATGGATCCCCCTTTTCATTTCCTCTTTTACTTTTTTTTACAGGAAGTTTAAAGGTGAAAGTAATCTGAAACCTGCTGAACTCCTTTGGTGACAGCAGTCCTGGGTGTTCCTTTGTGTTGGCTTTCCAAATGAGGCTTCTTTCCTTGCCTCAAGCTGAGTCTATGAGCCAGGCTGAACAGAACCTGAACCAGTTTTGTGGTTGCATTTTCCTGGCTAGTCAGCCAGGGGCACCATTTGGTGGTTGATCCATGCCTGCCTGGTCAGGGGAAAATGCTTGGGGTCCCCCCAGAGATTTCTCCACAGAGCCTTCAACCTATGACCTGGTGAACTTGGCCTGGATGCAACAAAAGCTCCTGAAGAGGCAATGAAGGAAACTTCTTTCCAGTAAGGTTACATTTGTTCTGATCAGGGGTTTGAATGTGTAATATTATTATTAGTCAAGCTTGAATTTGCTGAGCTGCAATGAGGGTGGCAGCACCCAGTATCCAAGCATGTTGTCTGTGTTGAGGGTGGCAGCACCCAGTATCTGAGCAACAGAAGTGAATGCAACATTTTTGGCTGTGTTAGGATGGCTAAACTAACCTGTCTGCTAGGTTTTTCTGTTCTAATTTTCTGATTCTGTTTTTTTTTTTTTTTTTGTAACTGGCTTTTGAGATGGGTAACAGCCGCAGTATACCAGAGTGCATTCCTTTGGGATGTATTTAAAAACACCGAAACAACTTTGGTTATAATCCCATAAAAAGGAAAAGAAAAAATGCTAGTCATTTTACATCTATTCTTCAGATGGTTTCTAAATTCAGAAAGGATATAATCAAGGTCATTTAATGGTTCCTGGCCTGGTTTTGGCTGACGATAATGAGCTTCTCCATTGCCTCTTTCCACAGACTTAATCAATCTGATTCCTATGTACTCCATCTGGCGAAGTCCATGTATATAGCCACTGTTTGTGTTGCTAAAAAAGGTATTTGCAATGAATAAGTCATTGGTCTTGCAAAAATCTGTCATGTGATCTCCAGCATTATTTCTATCACCAAGGCCATATTTTCTAACTACCAGTGATTCTTGTTTCCAACTTTTTCATTCCAATCACCAATAATAATCAACACATTTGATTGTATGTTCAGTCAATTTCAGACTGCAGAAACTGGTAAACTGGTAAAAATCTTTAATTTTCTCATCTTTGGTTTTGGTGATTAGTGCATAAATTTGAATAATAGTATTAACTGGTCTTCCTTTGTAGGCATATGGTATTATCTTATCACTGATAGCACTGTACTTCAGGATAGAGCTTAAAACATTCTTTGTGACGATAAATGCCATGCCATTCCTCTTCAATTTGTCATTCCCAGCATAGTAGATCATATGGTTGTCTGATTCAAAATGGCCAAAACCAGTCCTTTCAGCTCACTAATGCCTAGGATATCTATCTTTATGTGTTCCATTTCAGTTTTGACAACTTCCAATTTTCCTAGATTCACACTTTGTACATTCCATTTACCAATTATTAATGGATATCTGCAGCTGTTTCTTCTCATTTTGAGTCATGCCAAATCACAAACAGAGGTCCCAAAAGCTTTACTCTGTCCACATCATTAAGTTCAGCTCTATTCTGAGGAGAGGCGGTCATGCAGTTTGGGGCTGCTTGGTTTGGCTTCAGGGGTGGCTTTATTTTAAGGCTGGGCCCCAGAGAGGTGGGTGCATGGCTTGAGGTTGCTTGGCTTTGTTTTAGGGGCAGCTTTATTGAAGGCTGGGCTCCAGAGAGGCAGGCAAAGAGTGGTTAGGAATAACTAAGTGGGGCGAACTTGTCTGTCAGTTTGTCGTCCTGTGGTGGCTTGCATGTTGCTGTGAAGCTGGAGGCTATGCCACCAGTGTTGGAAAATGCCAGCTGGGTTATCCATAGTGGATAGGTTTCAGTGGAGTCTGTAAAGACTAAGACAGACTTGGAAGAAGGAAGAGGCCAACCACTTCCTCAAACAACTGCGCAGTGAAAACCTTATGCATAGCAGGGAAACGCTGATAAGTTACTGGAAAACTTTATGAATAGCCCTGCAACATTGTCCAATGTAGTGCCAAAAGATGAGCCCATCAGGTCGGAAGGCACTCAAAATATGACTACGGAAGAGCTGACTCCTCAGAGTAGAGATGACATTAATGACATGGAGTTAAGCTTTCAAGACCTCCATTGGCTGATGTGGCATGACTCAAAATGAGTAGAAACAGATGCAAACATCTAATAATTGGAATATGGAATGTATGAAATATGAATCTAGGAAAATTGGAAGTTGTCAGAAATGAAATGGAAAGCATGAAGATTGATATTCTAGGCATTAGTGAGCTGAAATGGACTGTTTTTGGCCAGTTTGAATCACACAACTATATGATCTACTATGCCAGGAATGAGAAATTGAGGTATTCATTGTCACAAAGACTGTTTCAAGATCTGTCCTGAAGTACAACGCTGTCAGTGATAGAATAATATCCATATGTCTACAAGGAAGACCAGTTAATACTACTATTATTCAAATCTATTCACCAACCACCAAACCAAAAGATGAGGAAATTGAGTATTTCTACCAACTTCTGCAGTCTGAAATTGACCAAAAATGCAATCAAGATGTGTTGATTATCACTGGGGATTGGAATGCAAAAATATGAAAGAAAGAAGACTTATCAGCAGTTGGATAATATGGCTTTGGTGATGGAAATAGCACTGGAGATCACATGACAGAAATTTGCAAGATGAACTTATTCATTGCAAATACCCTTTTTCAACAAAATAAACAATGGCTATATACGTAGACTGCACCAGATGGAATACAGGAATCAGACTGACTACATCTGTGGTAAGAAGTGATGGAGAAGTTCAATGTCTTCAGCCAAAACAAGGCCAGAAGCTGATTGTGGAACAGATCATCAACTGCTCATATGCATGTGCAAGTTGAAGTTAAAGACAATTAAGACAAGTCCACGAGATTCAAATTTTGATCTTGATAGTATCCCTCCTGAATTTAGAGACCATAGATTTGATGCACTGAACACCAACGACTGAAAACCAGAGGAATTGTGGGATGACAAAAAGAACATCACACATGAAGAAAGCAAGAGTTCATTAAAAAGTCAAGAAAGGAAGATGAGACCAAAGTGGATGTCAGAAGTCTCTGAAACTTGCTTTTGAATGAAGAGTAGCTAAAGCAAATGGAAGAAATGACAAGATAAAAGAGCTGAATAGAAGATTTCAAAAAGCAGCTTGAGAAGACAAAGGCAATTATTATAATGAAATGTGCAAAGACCTGGAGTTAGAAAACTAAAAGGGAAGAATACGCTCAGCATTTCTCAAGCTGAAAGAACTGAAGAAAAAATTTAAGCCTTGAGTTGAAATATTGAAAGATTCCATGGGCAAAATATTGACTGATGCAGGAAACAGCAAAAGAAGATGGAAGGAATACACAGAGTCACTATACCAAAAAGAATTGGTCAATGTTCATCCATTTCAGGAGATGGCATATGGTCAAGAACCAATGGCATTGAACCAATGGTATTCAAAGCTGTGCTGAAGGAATTGGTGGAAAACAAGGCTTCAGGAACTGACAGACTATCCATTGAGATGTTTCAACAAATGGATACCATGCTAGACACACTCACTAAGCTATTGCAAGAAATATGGAAGACAGCTACCTGGCCAACTTACTGGAAGAGATCCATATTTGTACCTATTCCAAAGGAAAATAATCTCAGTGAATGTGGAAATTATCAAGCAATATCATTATTATCACATGCAAATAAAATCTTACTGAAGATAATTAAAAATGGTTGCAGCAGTATAGTGACAGAGAGCTTCCAGAAATGCAGGCTGGATTCAGAAGAGGATGTGTAACGAGGGATATCACTGCTGATGTCTGGTGGATCTTAGCTGAAAGCAAAGAATACCAGAAAGATTTTTAGTTATGTTTTATTGACTATTCAAAAGCATTTGATTGTGTAGATCATAATAAATTATGGATAACACTGAGAAGAATGAGAATTCCAGAACACTTGATTGGAATCATGAGGAACCTGTACATAGATCAAGAGGCTGTCATTCAAACAGAACAAGGGGCTACTGGATGGTTTAAAATCAGGAAGGGTTGTATACTTTCACCATACTTACTCAATTTGTATGCTGAGCAAACAATTCAAGAAGCTGGATTATATGAAGAAGAATGTGGCATCAGGATTGGAGGAAGACTCATTATCAACCTGCAATACACAGATGACACAACTTTGCTTGCTGAAAGTGAGGATGACTAGAAGCACTTACTGATGAAAAGTAGACTACAGTCTGCAGTATGGATTACACCTCAAAATAAAGAAAACAAAAATCCTCACAACTGGTCCAATAAACAGCTTCATGATGGATGGAGAAAAGATTGAAGTTGTCAAGGACTTCATATTACTTGATTCTACAATCAACACCAATGGAAGCAGCAGTCAAGACATCAGACAACATATTGCATTGGGCAAACCTGCTGCAAAAGACCTCTTTCAAGTGACGAAAAGCAAAGATGTCTCCTTGAAGACTAAGGTGCGCCTAACCCAACCCATGGTATTTTCAATAGCCTCTTATGCATGTGAGAGCTGGACAATGAATAAGGAAGACCAAAGAAGAGTTGATGCTTTTGAGTTGTGGTGTTGGTGAAAAATACTGAAAGTACGGTACCATGGACTGCTAAAACTAACAAATCTGTCATGGAGGAAGTGCAGCCGGAAAGCTCCTTGGAAGGGACTTCATCTCACCTACTTTGGTCATGTTGTCAGAAGGAACCATTCCCTGGAGAAGGATATCATGCTTGGTAACAAAAAAGGGGAAGGCCTTCAATGAGAGGGACTGACACAGTGGCTGCAATGATGGGCTCAGGTATAGCAAGGATTGTGATGCTAGCACAGGACTGGGCAGCATTTCATTCTGCTGTGTATAGGGTCACTCTGAGTAGGAGACAACTTGATGGCACCTAACAACAACTACTACTTTGAGGAGGCAGCTCTTCCCCAGTCGTATCAAGTGCCCTCCAACCTGTGAGGCTCATCTTCCAGCACCATATCAGACAATGTTTCAGGACTATTCATAAAGATTTCCAGTAATATATCAGACAGTGTTTCACTGCTATTCATAGAGTTTTAACTGGCCAATTCTTTGAGAAGTGAATGGTCTCTTCCTTCTTCCGAGTCTGTCTTAGTCTGGAAGGTCCAATGAAACTTGTCCACCATTGGTAAGCCTGCTGGCATTTGAAACACTGGCGGCATAGCCTCCAGCCTCACAGCAACACACAAGCTACCACAGTGTGACAAACTTACAGACAAGTTAGTTTCCCTTAGCTGTTCCAAACTGTTCTGCTCGCTTCCTAGTCTCCCTTAGCTGTTCCAGACGACTGCTGGCTTGCTTCTTGGTCTCCCTTCTGAATTTAGAGACCATATAAAAATAGATTTGATTCACTGAACATTGTTGTTGTTGATGTTAGGTGCCATCGAGTCTTTCCGACTCATAGCGACCTCACGCACAGCAGAATGAAACATCGCCCGATCCTGCACCACCTACATGATCCTTGCTATATACTTGAGCCCATTGTCACAGCTACCTTGTCAATCTATCTCATTGAAGGCCTTCCCCTCTTTTGTAGACCCTCCACCTTACCAAGCATGACATCCTTCTCCAGGGAATGGTCCCTTCTGACAACATGACC
>NW_006921955.1:247262-248372 GCF_000298275.1 Orycteropus afer afer | reverse complement strand
ACTGTTCTATAATTTCCACATTCTGTGGGATCACCTTTCTTCAGAATGGGTACAAATATGGATCTCTTCCAGTCAGTTGGCCAGGTAGCTGTCTTCAAAATCAGTATAACTGAATGAGTGCCTCCAGTGTGCCACCCATTTTTTGAAATATGTCAATGGATATTCTGTCAATTCTTGGAGCTTTGTTCTTTGCCAATTCCTTCATTGCAGCTTCAACTTCCTCCTTCAATATCATTGGTTCTGGATCATATGCCACCTCCTGAAATGGATGAAGATCGACCAGGCTTTTTGGTGCAGTGACTGTGTATTCCTTCCATCTTCCTTTGATGTTTCCTGCATCATTCAATAATTTGCCCACAAAATCTTTCAATATTGCAACTCGAGGCCTAAACTTTTTCCTCAATTCTTTCAGCTTGAAAAATGCTGAGTGTGTTCTTCCCTTTTGGTTTTTCTAACTCCAGGTCTTTACACATTTCATTATAGTAATTGGCTTTGTCTTCTTGAGCTGCTCTTTGAAATCTTTGTTTCAATTCTTTTATCTTGTCATTTCTTCCATTTGCTTTAGCTACTCTCTGCTCAAGGGCAAGTTTCAGAGTCTCTTCTGTCATCCATTTTGGTCTTCTCTTCTTTTGTTGTCTTTTTAGTGACCTCTTGCTTTCTTCATGGACGGTGCTCTTGATGTCATTCAACAATTCTTCTGGTTTTCATTCATTGGTGTTCAATGCATCAAATCTATTCTTTAGATGTTCTTTAAATCCAGGAGGGATATATTCAAGATCATATTTTGGCTCTCATGGACTTGTTGTAATTGTCCTTAACTTCAAGTTGAACTTACATATGAGCAGTTGATGGTCTGTTCCACAATCAGCTCCTGCCTGGTTTTGGCTGAAGATATTGAGCTTTTCCATCACCTCTTGCCACAAGTCAATCAATTCCTGTGTGTTCCGTCTGGTCAAATCCACGTGTACAGCCACCATTTATGTTGTTGAAAAAAGGTGTTTGCAATGAATAAGTCGTTGGTCTTGCAAAATTCTACCATGTGAGTTCCAGCATTATTTCTGTCACCAAGGCCAAATTTGCCAACTACCCCTGATTCTTCTTTGTTTCCAA
>NW_006921955.1:227299-242685 GCF_000298275.1 Orycteropus afer afer | reverse complement strand
TCAAGTATAGCAGGGATTGTGGGGCTGGCGCGGGATCGGGCAGTGTTTCGTTCTGCTGTGCATGGGGTCGCTATGAGTCGGAAACGACTCAACGGCACTTAACAACAACAACAACCGTTGTTTCTCCTCAATTTGATTGGTGCCATGTCAGTAAGTAGAGGTCTCAAAAGCTTTACCTTATCCATATGAGTAAGGCTGGTTTTACTCTGATAATGCAGCTCTTGCCCAGTCCTATTTTGAGAGCTTTCTAACCTAAGTGACTCATCTTCCTCCTCTGTATTGGACAATGTTTCTTGACTATTCATAAAGTTGTGCAGCAATGTATCAGACAGTGTTTCTCTGCTATTCATAAGATTTCCCTGGCCAATTCTTTGAGAAGTAGATGGCCTCTTCCTTCTTCCTAGTCTGTCTCAGTCTGCGAGCCAGGCTGATACCTGTGCACAATGTGTACCCCACTGGGTTTGAAACACTAGTGGCACAGCCTCAAGACTCACAGCAACATGTCACCACACACTGAACATGCCACACACTGAACACCAATGACTGAAAACCAGAGAAATTAGGGGATGACAACAAGAACATTACCCATGAAGAAAGCAAAAGATCATTAAAAAGACAGGAAAGGAAGAAAAGACCAAAATAGATGACAGAAGAGACTCTGAAACTTGCCGTTGAATGGAGAGTAGCTAATGCAAATGGAAGAAATGACAAGATAAAAGAGCTGAACTGAGGTTTCAAAGAGCAGCTTGAGCAGACAAAGCCAATTGCCATAATGAAATGTGCAAGGACTTGGAGTTAGAAAAGCAAAAGGGAAGAACATGCTTGTCATTTTTAAAACTGAAAGAACTGAAGAAAAAATTTAAGCCTTGAGTTGCAATACTGAAAGATTCTATGGGCAATATATTGAATGATGCAGGAAACATGAAAAGAAGATGGAAGGAATACACAGAGTCACTGTACCAAAAAAATTGGTCAATGTTCATCCATTTCAGGAGATGGCATATGATCAAGAACCAATGGTATTGAAGAAAGACTTTAAAGCTGCACTGAAGGAATTGGCAAAAAACAAGTCTCCAGTAATTGACAGAATACCTGTTGATATGTTCCAACAAATGGATGTCACACTAGAAATACTCACTTGGATGTGCCAAAAGATTTGGAAGACAGTGCAGCCAAAATGCTCCTTGGAAGCGAGAATGAGCAGACTCTATCTTACCTAATTTGGTCACATTGTCAAAAGGGACCATTTCATGGAAAAGGATATCATGCTTGGTAAAGTGGAGGAATTTGATTGGCAAATTTCAACAAGATGGACTGACACAGTGGCTGCAAAGATGGGCTCAGATATAGCAAGGATCGTGAGGCTGGCACAGGACCAGGCAGTTTTGTTGTTGTACATAGGGCCACTCTGAGTTGGAGCTGACTCGATAGTACCTAACAACAACAGTCTTTTTAAGCCATCGTGTGGCTACAATATGAACTGGAAAGCCAAGAATGTAGACAGCTTATGAGTCAGGAACATATAATACTATTTTGCAATTAGATTTGTGTCGTTCCTGCAATAGCAAATAAAACAAGAAAATACATATAGAAGCCTTTGTGTGTTTCTTCAATACACAGAAATTCAATAAGCTTGTCAAGATATATGTTCATATTATTACTAAGGGCAAGCAGCCTTCAGCTCCTCCCATGCTATTAACTGAAGAAGAGGATCCTTATGACCAGTTAAGTTCTTTAAACTCTCCTCCATATCCACAAGAACCATACTCTGCTTTGAAATGGGAGCCACAGGGGAGAGGTGAATCTGCAAGAGGCTCCCTAATTTCTTTTTCCCACACCTGACAGGGGACACTCTTATCAGAGACCTGATTTGACCCACAGAGGGCTGGAGACTGGGCCAGGCCATGGGGATGTGGCTCGGGTACAATACCTACTTTGTCAGATCCCCTCAGGGGGAGAGATGGATAGGGTGCATATGCCTATTGGCACTGCTGACTTACACAATTGGAAGTCAGGATACTGGTAGAGCCCATGCAAAATGTGTGAACTGCTGACTTTCATTTTAATTCCTTTGATGCTATGTGGGCTGTCAGTCATTCCTGACTACTTTGTTAACTTCTGAGGGCCAGAGACTGGTGATGAACTGTACCTCAGAGGAAGCAGAGAGGCAAAGAAATGCCCAACCATAGCAGGTGGCAAGTACTTTGGATGATGACATGCCAATATGGGATCCCTTAGAAGACCCAAATGACAGTGAAGATTATGCAAAGCTTTTAAATTACAGAGACTGTATTTTACCAGGAATTAGAGGTGGAGTTCCCAAATTTAAGAGTTTGAATAAGGTATATGCGATTAGGCAAAACAAGAATAGGGATCCCTTTACCATTTTAGAGAGAATTTTCAAAGCCTTCAGACAGTATATAGATTTAGATTCTGAAAACCCAAACAATGGTATGTTTATTGGAAAGAATGCTCCTGACATTATGAAGAAATTACAGAAAACTGAAGGGAGCATGATGGTGGGCCCTGAACATTTAGTGAAGTGCTATTAAGTCTTTAAGACCAAAGCTCAGATAGTCCAAAAGAAAGTGACATATTTGAGGTTTGTCAACAGCAAGGGATAAAGGAAACTGCAAGCAGAGAAACCACAAGCCATTTGCCAGCTAGCCTCACCACAGGCATACAAACAGTTTAGAGGATTCCTGGATATGGCAGCATTTTGTTGGATTTGGATACTTAACTTTGGACACTTAATTGTACTCATGAGGAACCTGTACATAGACCAAGAGGCTGTTGATCAAACAGAACAAGGGGATACGGCATGATTTACAGTCAGGAAGGGTGTGTGTCAAGGTTGTATCCTTTCAACTATACCTATTCAATTTGTATGCTGAGCAAATAATATGAGAAGCTGGACTACATGAAGAAGAACATGGCACCAGGATTGGAGGAAGAGTCATTAAGAACCTTCAATAAGCAGATAACACAACCTTGCTTGCTGAAAGTGAAGATGGCTTGAAGCACTTACTGATGATGATTAGATATTACACTCTGCAGTATGGATTACACCTCAACATAGAGAAAATGAAAATCCTCACAACTGGACCAATAGGTAGCATCATGATAAATGGAGGGGATATTATTGCTTTAAGGTTTAATGATTATTTCAGGGCAATAGCTTCAAGGTTCCAGAAGTCTGAAGTCATGAGAATCTGAAATTCTGTTCTGCACTTTACCCCTTTTCATGAGGATTCCTCTAGGTGATCTTTGATCAAAATGTTCAGCAATGCTAACTGGGCACCATCTGGCCTCATGGCAAAGGAAGCAGTTGTTTATAGAGGCAATCAGCCACACATTCCATATCCTATTCCTATTCCTGATTCTTCTCCTTCCTCTGTTGTTCCAAGTGAATAGAGACCAATCATCTTTGGATGGCTGCCTGAAAACATTTCAGACTTCAGGCACAACTCATCAAACTAGGAGGTGAAACAGTAACACTAAACACATTATTAACGGGGATGCCCCATGAAACCATGGTCTTCCAAATCAAGAAACCAAATCCCATGAGGTGTTTGACTGATTATACATAAGTAACCGCAGCAGTTACTTTTTCTTTTGCTGTTGTTTTTGCAAATATACCTCTCACACAACTTTTGTCAATTCAACTTTTTACAGGTATACAACTTATTGACAGCAATTATAATAATCAGCTGTGTAATCCTACCTTTATTCAACACCCCCTCCCCCCCACCTCATGTGCCCCTCTTTTTTGTCTATGGTAACTAATAATAAACTTCGGTCTCTAAACATTTTTTTTTTTTAATTTAAGTGAGGTTATACAATATTTGCACATTTATGATTCACATATTTCACTCAGTGTAATGTCTTACATCTCCATCCATATTAAAGCATGTATCAATATTTCATTTCTCCTACTGGCTGATGTTGTTGTTGTTATGTGCTATCAAGTCAGACCCGACTCATAGCGACCCCTCCTTGGGTTTAAGGTGGTAACACTATGGAAGTATATTGCCCAACCTTCCTTCCCAGGAGTTGCTGGTGAGTTTGAACCTCCAGCCTTCTGGTTAGCAGTCAAGTGCCTTAGGCACTATGCTACCAGAGTGTTCAATTGTATGTAAATATCACATTTCATTTATCCATTCATCTACTGATGGGCATTGCCCCTTTTGCCCACTGGCAATAGTGCTACAATAAACATTAGTGTACATGACTCTGTTTGAGTCTCTGCTAAGTCTTTTAGCAGAGTGGAATTGCTGGGTCAAGTAGTTTTACTTTTCTCTTTTGGAGGATCTCCACGGTGTTTTCCACAATGGTTGTACCATTTTGCATCCCCTCCAGAAATGAGTAAGGGTTCCAATTTCCCCACATCCTCACTAACATTTGTTATTTTCTATCATTTTTTTTTTCCATCTGTACCATAGCAGTGGGAGTGAAATCATTTCTCATTGTGGTTTTGATTTGCATCTCTCTGATGGCTAATGAAGGTGAGCATCTTTTCATGTGGTTAATGACAACATGTTCTTTTTTTAGCTTACAAATTCAAAGAACATTTTGCCATGTGTTAAATAATAGGAAGTAAACTTTAGTTTTGCTCCATAGAGCTGGGACAAGCTAAACAAATGTTTTAAGTAATGAAATCTATGATAAGTATCTAAAATGAACTAGTGAAAAACAAAACAGCAATAGCATATCCAAATAGTTAGAATAGTTCAGATATGAGAAAATATAGATCTGATTTTAGGTGATAATGATGATGAAAGCATCTAAGAAGCAAGAAAGAAGATGAAAAGATCTAAATGGTATCTTCTAAAAGATAAAAATTAGTAGAAATAATGGAATGAATTGTATAAGAAGGTAAATAAGAAGAACGAATCAAAGATCACAATATAATCTGACAAAAATTTGAAAGTGAGGTACATTAGTGATGGGAAGGTTGATAATTTCAAGTATTGTTAAACTGAGGATGAAGTATATCATTCCATATATACAGGTAACATGAAATTAGAGTGTCAGAGAAATAAAGGGACTGGAGATGTCCATCAAAAAAAGTCTTCAAATGGATTACTCTTTAAGGTCTATGAAAAGCAGATCACAGAACAGAAGTCAGAGACAGAAGTACCTTTGCTATGGAAAGAAAAAAGAAAAAAGCCTTATAAGGGAAAGAAACAATAATAAAATAGGCACAAATCATGAAGAAAAAAACAGCAAAACACAATTGTGAAATGAAAAAACACAGATTTTTCATCTCACAAAAACTCAAAATATGGTTCCAATGTTGCAATTAATGATGCTACACACACACCAAGAAGATATGAAAAGGTTTATTACTCATCTAACAAGCTTTTCTCAGGAGACAGGATGGCCCCTGAGCAGCTCCAAAAATGGCTTGAGAGAGTATGGAAAGAAGACTGGCTTCAGGTTTGTATGATGGCTAGGGTTGGGGACAGGTGGAAGATTCCTACATGAGGGCAGGAGTTTGTGGTTGTTGTTAGGTGCTGTTGGTTGATTTTTGACCCACAGTTAACCCATATGACAAGATGGAATTGACCCACAGGCTGTTTTTGGCTATAATCTTTATGGAAGCAGACCACCAGGTCTATCTCCTGAAGGGCAAATGGGTGGGTGTGAACAGCCAACCTTTTGGTTAGTAGCTGAGTGCTTAAATGTTTGCCACCTGCAAGCACTGAGGGAGCACCAGTTTTTTCCCCCACTTTTATTATGGTGAAAACATATACAATAAGACATTTTCCAAAAGCATCCACATTTACAGCCCAGGGACATGGATTACATTTTTCATGTTGTGCAACCATTATTGCTATCTTTTTCCCAAATATTCCACCATCTATTAGCATAATAGACCAGGAGGCTGCCTTTTGAACAGAATGAGGTGATACTCCATGGTTTAAAGTCAGGAAGAGAGTGTGTTAGGGTTCTATTCTTTCACCATACTTATTTAATGTGTATGCTGAGCAAATAATCCAAGAAGATGGACTATATGAAGAAGAGAATGGCAACAGGATTGGAGGAAGACTCATTAACAACCTGCAATATGCAGATGACACAACTTTGCTTGCTGAGAGTGAGGATGACTTGAAGTACTTACTGGTAAAGATTAAAGACTACAGTCTGAAGTATGGATTACATCTCAACTTAAAGAAAACAAAAATCCTCACAACTGAACCAATAAGCAGCATCATGATAAATGGAGAAAAGATTGAAGTCAGAGATTTCATATTACTTGGTTCCATAGTCAACATCAATGGAAGCAGCAGTCAAGACTTCAGATGATGTATTGCACTGGGCAGTTCTGTTGCAAAAGACCTCTTTCAAGTGCTAAGGAGCAAAGATGTCTCTTTGAAGACAAAGGTGCACCTAATCTAAGCCATGGTATTTTCAATCTCCTCATGTGCATGTGAAAGCTGGACAACGAAGGAGGAAGACCAAAGAAGGGTTGATGCTTTTGAGTTGTGGTGTTGGTGAAGAATAGTGAAAGCATCATGGACTGCCAGAAGAACGAACAAATCCAGCCTGGAAGAAGTGCAACCAGAATGCTCCTTGGAAGCGAGAATGGCCAGACTTCATCTCACCTACTTTGGTCACATTGTCAGAGGGGCCAGTCCCTGGAAAAGGATTCATGCTTAGTAAAGTGGAGGGTCAATGAAAAAGGGGAAGGCCCTCAATGAGATGGACTGACACAGTGGCTACAACGATGGGCTCAGATGCAGCAAGGATTGTGAGTCTGGCACAGGACTGGGCAGTGTTTCATTCTGTTGTATATAGTGTTGCTATGAGTCGGAGTTGCCTCGATGGCACCTAGCAACATCAGCATAAACTCAATGCCTCCAAACAAAAGCTTCCCCTTTTTCCCTCCTTCCTACCCCTGATGGGAGCTCTGGTAGTATGGAACCTAAGGCATTTGACTGCTAACCAGAAGGATGGTGGTTCAAACCCTCCAACCACTCCTCAGAAGGAAAACTGGGCAATCTACTTCCATAGACACTGCCTCTGAAATCCAAGGAGGGTTGCTATGCGTCGAAATCGACTTGACAGCAGTGATTTTGGTTTTTTGGTTTTTCCACCCCTGATAACCACTAATAATCTTTGGTTTCACTCTTTTTCTCTCTGTATCTATTTTTTTCAATCTATCTGTGTGAATTACCCCTTCCCTCCCTTTCCATCCCTGGTAACCAACAAAGAAAGTTTCCTTCTATGTATAATTCTTTCCTTGACTTTTTATAATAGTGGACTAGTATAATATTTGTCCTTCTGTGATTAACTTATTTCACGCAGCATAATGTCCTCCAAGTTCATCCACATTATGCGGTGTTTTGCAGATTCTACATTATTCTTTAGCGTTGCATGGTATCCCATTGGGTGTACATACCACAGTTTGTTTATCCATTCCTCAGTTGATGGCACTTAGGTGGTTTCCATCTCTTTGTTATTGTGAATCTCTTTGTTATTGCGAATAGTGCTGTGATGAACGTGGGTGTGCATATATCTGTTTGGGTACTGCCTCTCGATTCTTTAGAATATATACTAATAATAGGATATCCAGATCAAACGCTATTTCTATTTCCAACTTTTTAAGGAATTGTCATACCAATTTCCACAGTGGTTGTACCATTTTACAGTCCCATCAGCTGTGTATGAGAGTCCCAATCTGTCCACATCCTTGCCAGCATTTGTAATTTTCTGTCTTGTTGAACCCTGCTAGTAATGCTGGGGTGAGATGGTATCTCATGTTTGTTTTGTTTTGATTTGCATCCAATGCTTTCCAAGGAGCATTCCAGCTGCGCTTCTTCCAGGACAGATTTGTTAGTTCTTCTGGCAGTCCATGGTACTTTCAGTATTCTTTGCCAACACTACAACTCAAAATAAGGGAGGTATTTCCCATATCTCTTTTTACTCTTTTGGAGAAGCCTTTTCATGCACATAGGAATTTAATTTTTAGAAGGTCCCAATCATCTATTTTATCTTCTGCTTTTTTGCATCTTGGGTTTTTCTTTATAATCTATTTATGCCATAAATTAGGACTCCTAAGTTTGCCCCTAGTAGTTCTGGTGGTGTACTGCCTAAGGCATTTGACTGGTAAACAGAGGCTGGCAGTTCAAATCCACCAGCCACTCCTTGGAAGGAAGGTTGGGTAATATACTTCCATAGTGATACCACCTCAGAAACTCAAGGAGGGGTCACTATGAGTCTGATCCAATTGCATGGCAGTGAGTTTTGAGAAAAGTTTGCTCCAATTTTTTCTTTGATGAACTTTATAGTTTTAGGTTTCACATTTAAGTCTTTTATCCACCTGGAGCTCAGATGTGGGACAGAAAGAATGGGAGAGTGGGGACTCAAAATCTGTCAACAGTCAAACATAAAAAAAAAATGAGTCAGATCCTTTATCACAATTCATCCTTCATGACTGAAAATTGACAAGTTTTATTTAATGGAATCTGAACTTAAGTAAGCCATTAATGGTGCTCTGTGAGGCTTATAGCCTGAGGTTGGTAAGAGATGTAAAAATTCAATTGAATGCTGTGTTCAAAGTCCAGCACTTTATATTATGAGAAGTGATTCGAGTACCTTGGTCACTAACATGGTGTTTAGAATCTGATAGGAGTATTTTGGTGAGGTCTTCTATTACGAATTTAGTAGATATAGTGAGACAGGCATAACCTTGATTTAAATTTTAACTACATATGAGGCAAGATATTCTGAATTTTCATCTCAAAAGGGGTAACCCTGGACAAGAAACTGCTGCCATCATTGTAAGAACAGATGGCCAGACTAATGCCAATGTCTCAATGATGTGTAAAAATGTGTAGGTGCATCTTGTTGTTGGCCAGTGTCTTATGCTGGGTTCTCTAAAGAAGCAAAATCAGTGAAGCATATATTACAGAGAGATTTATCTCAAGGAAGTGGCTCATACAGTTGTAGAGGCTGGCAAGTCCCAAGTCTGTAGATCAGGCATCAGTCTGGAGGCTTCTGATGCATGTATTTGCAGGGCTGACAGATCCAAGATCAGCAGGTCAGATGACAGGCTGTTAACTCACAGCATATGAAGGCCAATAAATCCCAAAATCCACAGATAGGATAATGATGATCTGCACGCAGGAGCCAGAGGAAGTGACTGAGCTCTGCCAGAATGTCTCTCTCTCTCTCTCTCTCTCTCTCTCTCTCTCTCTCTATATATATATATATATATGATGCAGGTCACACTCCTGAGGAAACTCCCTCTACATCTATTGACTGATGACTTCAGATCACATCATGGAGGATGATTACCTCATCACATAACTGCAAAATCACATCACTACATAACTACTAACTACATCATTACATAACTGCCAAATCACTGAGAATCATGGCCCAGGCAAGTTGACACACAACCTTAACTATCACAGTCAACCTGTCTCTTGTACCCATCTCCTTAAACCACACATAATCTCTAAATAAAGAAAATTAAGAAGTCATACTTGCACCAAACATGACATAACTACTATACATACAAGTGAAAATGCAATAGCCTCATTTACATCTTCTATTTCATAAGGCAGGGAAGAAAGTAAAAATTATATACATATATATATATATATATATATATACACCATTTGACCCAGCCGTTCCATTACTAGGTAGATATCCTAAAGAAGTGAGAGCCAAGACAAGAACAGATATATGCACTCTCATGTTCATAAGAGTACTATTTACAATAGCCAAAAGATGGAAACAACTTAGCTGTCCATCAACTGAGGAATGGATAACCAAACTGTGGTACATGCACACAATGGAATACTATGCAACCCTAAAGAATAATGTAGAATCTGCAAAACATCGCATAACATGGATGAACTTGGAGGACATTATGCTGAGTGAAATAAATCAATCACAGAAGGACAAATATTGTGTTAGTCTGTTATTGTAAAAGTCAAGGAAAGGTTTATATATGGAAGGAAATTTTCTTTGTTGGTTACCAGGGGTGAGAGGGGAGGAAAAAAAAAAAAAGATAGGATAGGATTAATCAGCATTCTTTAGTCAAGTGGGGTCAACTCTTTTACTTTTTAATTGGACTTAGAAATTCCTGTTTATATTAGCCATAATGGGGTAGAAATTCCATTCTTCTTTCTCTTTCCATCAGTAAGTGCCACATCCTCTGTTCATTAAATCAGACATAAGTATCTGACCAAAACAGTTCTCTAAAAATTTGAAGAGAATACTCAAACTTCTGTAGTTATGTTTTCCCGCTTCTCTGCTAAGATGGTCTGTTTGTATAAGAAAAGAATGAAGATAAACTATTGTTCCTTTGGCTATCAAGGCCCCCAGGAAAGATTGTATAGTACAGAAGGGTACAGAAAGCTCATAAACCACAGGAACTGGCTAGGGAGAAACTTATAAATGAAATTGTAATAATCCATTGCAGAAAATCACAAACATTCTGAAGTTACCATTTCTTGTTTCAAATGTTCTTTGGTCCCAAGTGTCATTCAGTTACACTTTCTTTATTAAACATTAAAAAAATAATTACACACACACACACACACACGTAATAAAATGAGAAAAAAATACTCATAACAATTACATTCTTTGTTCCTGCAACTGATCATGTGGTCAAAACTGGTACTTAGAACTACCTTCTTCCACCACCCATTCTGTATTCCCTTTACTCTCAGTAAGCACCTCAGTTGGTCAAGGTTCTTTGCCTGGTGAGGTGAACTAATAAGCCTTCACTTCTGAAGGGTCTGAGCCATTAGTAGTCATGTTAGAATTGGGTTGCTGTAGTTTAATATTCACTTTAATCACCGATCATGATAGTATTAAAAGACGTACCAAGGGATCTCCTGTATTCTGGACATACTCTTTTTCACCTCTATTATACAATATCAGTTTTATTTCCCCTTGGTAGTCTGGGCCAATCACACCAGCAATTATGGTAACTCCCTTCTTTGGCTGTTTATCTAGAGGCATGAGCAGCCCAAAGTGGCTGGGTGGCATTCTTAACTTCCAAATCAATGGAAACCATGATGTGTCACTAGGTAGGAACATTCCTCCCTGCAGAGCATAGGGTCATGGAGACAGGAAGCAAAATTCTTGTGAGAGGATAAGTAGGGGTTATAGAGAGTGGTGCCACAGTCTACTGGAGCCCTTGATTCCTGAAATTGTGAATCTTGGCTATGGGAGAAACAAAATCATATACGGATGCTGGTTTAGGGCATACATAGCCTCGTGGAGAACAGTGCTTCAATCCCTGTGAAATGTTGCCACATAACTGTGCTGTAATTGTGTCTTTAGAAGGCTATTCCATCATTTTATTAAGCCAGCTGCTTCAGGATGATAGGGAACATGATAACAACAGTAAATTCTATGAGCATGCACCCAGTGGGATACTTCACTTGCTGTGAAGTATGTTCCTTGATGTGAAGCAATGCTGTGTGGGATACTGTGATGGCAGATAAGGCATTCTGTGAATCCATGGATGATAGTTCTGGCAGAGGCTTTGTGTGTAGGCAATGCAAATCTGTATCCAGAGTAAGTGTTTATCCCAGTAAGAATGAAATGCTGCCCATTCTATGATGGAAGAGACCTACTATAATCAATCTGCCAAGAGATTTCTGAGCTGATCACCTCAAGGAATGGTGAGATATTGGGGACTAAATGTTGGTCTCTCCTGCTGACAGACTGAGTACTCAGCAGTGGCTATAGTAAAATAGGCCTGAAGAGTGAAAGTCCATGTTGCTGAGCCATCCCTGACACCATGGCCACTATGTTCTTGAGTCCATTGGGCAAAGACAGGTGTTGCTGGGGAAAGTGTATGATTGGTTTCCATAGAATTTGCCATTCTATCCACACAACTGTTAAAATGCTCCTTGCTGAGGTTACCTTTTGGTAAGTATCCACATGAGACACAAATATCTTCACATCTTTGGCCCATTCAGAGAGGCCTATCAATAGACCATTTCCATACACTTCCTTGGCACCAATTTTCCAATCATGTTCCTTCCATGGCCCTGACCAATCAGCAAAACCACTGGCTACAGACCATGTATCAGCATACAATATCACATCTGGCCATCTCTTTTGAAGCAAAGTGAACAACCAGGTGCACCGCTCAAAGTTCTGCTCACTGGAAAGATTTGCCCTGTCCTTCAAGGAGGTCCCAAAAAGGGTCTGAAGTTCTGCTGCTGTCCACCTTTGAGCAGTGCCTCTGTATCAGGCAGAACCATCTGTAAACCTGGAACAAGTTTTTTCTTCCTCAATTAACTTATCATAAGGACCTCTTCTTTATGGAAGCAGAGGCAGGGATCCAGGTAAGGCTGGGGACCCAGGCCATAGCCCTCCCAAGTGACAGGAAGCCGGGGAAAGCAGAGAAAAAGCTGGGGGGGGGACCAGGACAGTGAGGAAGCAGAGGCAGGGATCCAAATAAGGTCAGGGATCCAGGCCACAACCCTCTCAAGTGGCAGGAAAGCCAGGGAAAGCAGAGAAAAAGCCAGGGGTTGGGGACCAGGACAGAGTGAGGAAGCAGAGGCAGGGATCCAGGTAAGGCGCAGGACCCAGCCCTATCAAGTGGTGGGAAAGTTGGGGAAAGGAGAGAAAAAACTGGGGGTGGTGGTGGTGGTGGGAACACCAGGATAGAGCAAGGAAGCAGAGGCAGAGATCCAGGTAAGGCCAGGGACTCAGGCCATGGCCCTCCCAAGTGGTGGGAAGGCTGGAGAAAGCAGAGAAAAAGCTGGGGGTGGGGGTGGGCCAGGACAGAGTGAGGAAGCAGAGGCAGGGAACCAGGTAAGGCCAGTGACCCAGGCCGTGCCCCTCCCAAGCAGCAGGAAAGGGGCAGGGATCTATGTAAGGGGTGGGATGGGGTGGAGAGGTTTTGAAAAGCTAAGGGAGACAAACTTGTCTGCCAGTTTGTACTACTGTGGTGGTGTGTTGCTGTGAGGCTTGAGGCTGTGCCACCAGTGACTCAAACCCAGCAGGGTTGCACATGGTGCACAGGTTTCAACAGCTTACAGACTGAGATAGATGAGGAAGAAGGTGGAGGTCATCCACTTCTCAAAGAATTGGCCAGGGAAAATAGCAGAAAAACACTGTCTGATACATTACTGTGCAACTTTATGAATAGCTTGGGATCATTGTCCAGTAGAGTGCAGGATGATAAGCCACTAAGGTTGGAAGGCTCCCAAAATAGAACCAGGAAAGAGCTTCATCATCAGAATAGAACCAGCCAAAATGATATGGATAAGGTAAAGCTTTCAAGACCTTCCTTTGCTGATGTAGAACAACTCAAATTCAGGAGACAGCTGCAAACATCCATTAATAATAGGAACATGGAATGTATGAAGTATGAATCTAGGAAAATTTGAAGTTTTTAAAAGTGAAATGAAGCACATAAAGATTGATATCCTAGGCATTATTGAGCTGAAATGGACTGGTTTTGGCCATTTTGAACCAGACGACTGTGTGGTGTATTATGCTGGGAATGACAACTTGAAGAGGAAGGGAGTGGCATTCATCATCAAAATGGATGTTTCAAGATCTTTCCTGAAGTACAATGCTGTCAGTGATAGGATAATATCCATATGCCTACAAGGAAGACCAGTTAATATGACTACTATTCAAATTTATGCAGCAACCACCAAAGCCAAAAATGAGGAAATTAAAGATTTTTATCAGCTTCTGCAGTCTGCAATTGACTGAATATGCAGTCAGGATGTGTTAAATTATTACTAGTGAATGGAATGCAAAAGTTAAAAACAAGAATCATCGGTAGTTGTAAAATTTGGCTTTGGTGACAGAAATGATGCTGGAAATCCATGACAGGATTTGGCAAGACCAACGACTTATTTGTTGCAAATACCTTTTTTCAACACAAACAGTGGCTATACACATGGACTTTGCCAGATGGAATACACAGGAATCAGACTGACTATATCTGTGATAAGAGGTGATGGATAAGCTCAATATTTTCAGCCAAAACCAGGCCAGGAACTGTTTGTGGAACAGACTGTCAACTGCTCATATGGAAGTTCAACTTGAAGTTAAAGACAGTTAAAACAAGTCCATGAGAGCCAACATATGAAATTAAATATATTCCTCCTGAATTTAGAGACCATCTAAAGAACAGATATGATGCATTGAACACCAATGACCGAAAACCAGAAGAATTGTGGGATGACATCAAGAACATCATCCATGAAGAAAGCACGAGGTCACTAAAAAGACAAGACAAGAAAAGACCAAAATGGATGACAGAAGAGACTCTGAAACTTGCCCTTGAGCAGAGAGTAGCTAAAGCAAATGGAAGAAATGACAAGATAAAAGAGCTGAACAGAAGATTTCAAAGAGAAGCTTGAGCAGACAAAGCCAATTACTATATGAACTGTGCAAAGACTCGGAGTTACAAAACCAAAAGGGAAGAACATGCTCAGCATTTCTCAAGCTGAAAGAACTGAGGAAAAAAAAATTAAGCCTCTAGTTGCAATATTGAAAGATTCTATGGGCAAAATATTGAATGATGCAGGAAACATCAAAAGCATATGGAAGGAATACACAAAGTCACTGTACCAAATAGGACTGCCAATGGTACTGAAGGAAGAAGTCGAACTGCACTGAAGGAATTGGCAAAGAACAGGGCTCCAGGAATTCATGTAATACCTACTGAGATGTTTCAATAAACAGTTGCACCACTGGAGGCACTCACTTGGTAATGCCAAGAGATTTGGAAAACAGCTACCTCGTCAACTGACCGAAAGAGATCCATATTTGTACCCATTCCGAAGAAAGGTGATCCCACAGAATGTGGAAATTATTGAACAATATCATTAATATCGCATGCAAGTAAGATCTTACTGAAGATAATTCAAAAATGGTTGCAGCAGTATATTGACAGGAAACTTCCAGAGGTGTAAGCTGGATTCAGAAGAGGACATGGAAAAAGGGATATCATAGCTGCTGTCAGATGGATCCTGGTTCAAAGCAAAGAATACCAGAAGATGTTTACTTGTGTTTTATTGAGTATGCAAAGGCATTTGATTGTGTAGATCATAACAAATTGTGGATAACATTGAGAAGAACGGGAATTCCGGAACTCTTGATTGTGCTCATGAGCAACCTGTATCTTGACCAGGAGGCTGTTGTTTGAACAGAAGAAAGGGGACACTGCATGGCTTTAAATCAAGAAGGGAGTGCATCAGGGTTGTATTTTTCCCCCATACTTATTCAATCCACATGCTGAGCAAATAATCCGAGATTCTGGACTATATGAAGAAGAACGTGGCATCAAGATTGGAGGAAGAATCTTTAACAACCTGAGATACACTGATGACACAACTTTGCTTGCTGAAAGTGAGGATGACTTGAGGCACTTACTGATGAAG
>NW_006921955.1:225183-227003 GCF_000298275.1 Orycteropus afer afer | reverse complement strand
GACTGCTAAAAGAACTAACAGATCTGTCCTGGAGGAAGTGCAGCCAGAATGCTCCTTGAAGTGAGAACGGCCAGACTTCATCTTACCTACTTTGGTCATGTTGTCAGAAGGGACTATTCCCTGGAGAAGGATGTCATGCTTGGTAAGATGGAGGGTTGACAAAGGAGGGGAAGGCCCTCAATGAGATGGATTGACACAGTGGCTGCAATGATGGGCTCAAGTATAGCAAGGATCCTGGAGCTGGTGTGGAACTGAGATGTGTTTTGGTATGCTGTGCATAGGGTTGCTATGAGTCAGACATGACTCGACAGCACCTAACAACAACAACAACAACAACAACAAAGGACCTCTTCATGTGGCCATAAGTGCAGACTGGGAGAGGGAAGGTAATGTGACAAGAGTGGAGATCAAGGGTATTTGGGTCATTTCCTTATGCAATTTACTTGTGCCTTCAGATCCTGCTGAGCCTGATCTCATATATCACACTTCTATTTAATGATGGTGTGCTGCAGTCCATATTCAACTTTATGATTCTGTGAGTCAGACAACACCTAGTACATGATAGGCAGTCAGTCTGCATGGTGACTTGGGCCATGGTTAGGCATTCAGTCTCTACTAAGGCCCAATAGCAAATCAAAAGCTGTTTTTCAAAAGGAGATTAATTATCTTCAAAGGATGGCAGGGGTTTGCTCTAAAATCCTAAAGGTCTGTACTGTAATTCATCAACATGGGTCTGCCAAAGACTTCAAATAGCTTCTCTGACAGTGACACTTCAAGCACCACTGAAGCAGTACAATCATATGACCTAAGTGGCAGAGTGGATGGCTTGGCTCTGAACATGTTCAGAGCTCTCTCTTCTTGCCCCTTCAAAACCAGCAGATAAAGTCAATAAATAAATTTGACAATAAATGATAAGTAGGCTGGAATAGCACACCCAAATGTGGGATATGTTGTCTTCAAAATCCAAAGAGGCCTATCAGCTGTTATGCCTCCTTTTTAGTTGTGGGAGGGGTTAGGTGCAGTAACTTCTCATTCACTTTAGTAGGAATATCTCCCACACCACTGGACCCCTAGAAATTTCACGGAGTTGGAAGCCACCTAAATTTCTGTTGGGTTAATTTCACATCTTCTAGCATGGAAATGTTTTACCAATAATTCTAGTGTCATTGATACTTGTTCCTTAGTAGGTCCAATCAGCATAATGTCTTCAATGTAATGGACTCATATGTCATCTTGTATAAGGAAAACACAATCAAGGTCTCTACAAACTAAACTATGACATAGGGCTGGATAGTTATTGTTCCCTTGAGGTAGGACAGTGAAGATGTATTGCTGGTCCTGCCAGCTGAAGTCAAACTGCATCTTGTGATCCTTCAAAACTGCAATTAAGAGCTAGATTAACTCCTTCATTCTAGGTATAGAAGATGTAGTAGTTTACTCAAGCAATAAAACCCCAGCTGGAACAGTAGCTGCAACTGGAGTCACTACCTGGTTAAGTTTACAATAATCTACTGTCATTCTCCAAGATATATCTGTTTTTTTGCACAGACCAAATAGGAGAGTTAAATGGGGATATAGTAGGAATCACTGCTGCTGCATCTTCAAGTCCTTTCTGGTAGCACTAATTTCTGTAATATTTCTTTTCTTTTCTTTTTTTTATTAGAATTTGGGTGAAGATTTACAGAGTAAATTCACTTTTCATACAGCAGTTCACATATACATTGTCTCATGTCATTGACCAAAATTTACAATGCAGCAGCTACCCTCCCACTTCCTCCCCATAGTTACCTCCTCCCAGTGTCCATCCCTTCATACTCTTC
>NW_006921955.1:207691-217528 GCF_000298275.1 Orycteropus afer afer | reverse complement strand
TCCAAGATTATCTTCTGTGTCTGTGTTAATTGGTTTCCCTTTTCTTTGTTGAAGAGGGTCTGTGCAATCCTTCTGCCTAGTCCGCCATCTTGCCCCACCTCAGTCTGTAATATTTCTAAGAATGCGTTATTTCCTTTAGTTTACTATTTTCTTAGGTAGCACCAGTTCTACTGGCTTCCATTTAGCTTTTTCTACCATAATAGCCTACTGTACATATCACAGATCCAATGTGGGGAGTGTTGCAGTTGTTGAGTATTCCAGTTATTCATTCTGGAACTGGGAAAATCACTACAGGATGGGCCTGGGGGCAAATGCACCCACTTGAGATGGAACATAGCTAAGATTCCATTAATAACCTGACCTCCATATGTCACTACTCTAACTCATGAGCCATAGTAATGTTTTGGGTCTCCTGGAATTTGTGTCAATTCAGCGCCAATGTCCAGTAATTCCCAGAGCCTGAGTATTTCCTTTTCCCCAATGAACGCTCTTTGTAAGAAGCCTTAGATCCCATTGGGGAAGTCTAGGACAAAAACTAACAATGTAAATATGTGGCACTGTAGTGGGATTCTTCCTCGATAAGACATGGCCTTCTCTTTGTTCAGGAAGTTGTAAGTATATAAACTTGTTCAAGTATGGGAACTGATTGAAGGGTCGTGACTCTATTCTTGTGATTTAAGTTAAACTGCCATTCACTTGACTAAGAATGATGACTTGAAGAACTTATTGATAAAGATTAAAGACTGCAGTCTGCAGTATGGATTACACCTCAACATAAAGAAAACAAAAATCCTCACAACTGGACCAATAAGCAGCATCATGATAATGGAGAAAAGAAGTTGTCAAAGACTTCATATTACTTGGTTCCACAATCAACATAAATAGAAGCAGCAGTCAAAAAATTCAGAAGACATATTGCACTGGGTAAATCTTCTGCAAAAGATTTCTTTAAGTGCTGAAGAGCAAAGATGTCACTTTAAAGACTAACCCAAGTCATGGTATTTTCAATAGCCTCATATGCATGTGAAAGGTGGACTATGAATAAGGAAGACTGAAGAAGAGCTGATGCTTTTGAGTTGTGGTGTTGGTGAAGAACATGGAACATACCATGGACTGTCAGAAGAACTAACAAACCTGTCCTGGAAAAAGTGTAGCCAAAATCATCCTTGGGAGTGAGAATGGCTAGACGTAATCTCACCTACTTTGGTTATGTTGTCAGAAGGGACCATTCCCCAGAGAAGGACATCATGCTTGGTAAAGTGGAGATTCAGTGAAAAAGGGGAAGACCCTAAACGAGATGGATTGACACAGTGGCTGCAATGATGGGCTCAGGTATAGCAAGGATTGTGGGGCTATCACAGGACCAGGCAGCATTTTGTTCTGTTGTACCTGTGTATGAGTTGCTATGAATTGGAGCTGACTCAACAGTACCTAACAATAAAAACAACAACATGTGAAGCAAAGAAGAGTGAAGAAAATCAGAGTCATATGCAAACAATTAGTCCATGGATATGATGGACTACAGGGACCTCAGCCTTCACAACCCTGAGACCAGAAGAACTAGATGGTGCCAGGCTACAAATGGCAACCACTCAGAAAGGGATCAGAATTGGAGATCCTGGATAGATTCGGAGCAAATATGTGGAACAAAATTCAAAAACACAAAAATGACTAGAATTACTGGTTGGGAAGAGAATGGTGGAACCCCTAAGACTATGGCTCCGGGTTATCCTTTGGGCCTGGAACTGGACTTGCTTCTGTGGATTAATTCTCAGCCAAATAGTAGAAAGGCCTATAAGCAGAACACCTACCCCAGGGAGATGAACCCACCTACCCTAGGGAGATGCACACCTTAGTTCAATCACCCATGGGACATTAGAAAGGCAGCATTTGCATAGAGGGAAAGCTGGACAGACAGGAAAGCATATATAAGAAGGGCACAGGGAAAGGGTAGTCACAGGGAGAAGATGGGAGGAGAGCTTTTTTATTGTTGGGATTGTAATTGCGGCTATTAAACCAAATGTGAATGAATTATTGAGTAAAATGAATCTTGTTTGTAAATGTGCATCCAAATGACAATAATTTTTTTTTTTTTAAAGGACTCAAACAGAGAGGTTGACAAGTCCCATATCTGTGAGTCAGGCATCAGGTTGGAGACTTCTTCTGACTCACATAGCTGCAGAAGCTGATTAATCCAAGATCAACAGGTCACACAGCAGGCTGCTGGGTCACTGGCTATAGAGGCTGACAAATCCAAGATAGGCAGGTAAGACTGCAGGCTTCTGGCTGCCAGACTCTAGAGGCCAACATATTCCAAGATCAGCAGGTAAGATGATGACAAGTCAGATGCAGAATCCAGAGCAGGTGAGCAAGTTTTGTTAGAACATGCATATGTATATATATATATATATATATATATATATATATATATATATATATATATATAGGATTCAACCCATACCCTCAAGTAAACTACCCTTATACCTGATTTGCTGATCACATCAGATCATACCATGGAGGATTATTACAACATTACATGAGTATTACATATCAGAAGAATGAACAAATCTGTCCTGGAAGAAGTGCAGCTGGAATGGTTCTTGGAAGTCAGAATGGCCAGACTTCATCTCACCTACTTTGGTCATGTTGTCAGAAGGGACCATTCCCTGGAGAAGGATATCATGCTTGGTAAAGTGGAGGGTCAGTGAAAAAGGGGAAGGCTGAGAATTTGAGACTCATGGCCTAGCCAAGTTGACATACAACCTTAACCATCACAGCTAGAGTATCCAGTGTTAAGATAATTGCCTGAGGTTTGGGGTACAGTGACTCTTGGCCCTATCCTTTATGGGGAATGTCCCAGTTAAGATAGAAAAAGGAGCTGCTCTCCAATGAACTCTACCACATGTGATAGAGATGATGTTGCCTTGTGAAGTGTATGAACTTCCACTGCTCTTCACTCAGTTGATTCCAAGAGGCTGCACAGGTAGCCAAGAGGTCTTGGGGGATGTGGTAGTTAAGTTTTTGTGTCAACTTAGTTGGGCCTGGTAGAGTGGCTGGGCAGCTGGTGGTAATTATTTCCCATGATGAGAATGGCAGTCAACTCTATGGTGGGACCTACCACAAGCAGCTGAGTAGCTGTTTTGGGGATGTGGTCCACTTCCAGTATATATAAGTAGCAGCTTTGGGGATAGTCTGTAGCTTATGGCACACTTGAACCCTGCATGTAGCTGAGTCATTATTCAGTCGTCTGCCATGCTCTGCTGATCTTGGGACTTTCATTGGACTTGAATTAATAGCCTACTGTGTGGTTTGGTAATATCGGGACTGTGCTTTATTATTTGTTGACCTTGGGCTTGTTAGCCTCAGCAGCCAGTTGCTGCCTGAGTGAAGAAATGCCTCTAGTTTCAGTGGGCTGGGAGCAAGTGGCAGAGTTAGAGCCCAAGTTCAAGGGGCTTTCACACAGCCCCTAGAGCCTGGCACTTTGAACTTGGACTTCTAGCCTCCCAAACTGTAAGGGAATAAACTCTTGTTTGTTCAAGCCATCCCATTTGTGGTATATTCTTGTCAGAGTAGTACTAGGTAACCAGAACAGGGGATATGACCTCTCCCAGCACCATGGCATCTGGCAAGGGACTAAAGACAGTGAAGGCCACCTCCTCCTTCAGATGAGGTATTCCAGAAGGCCCAGTTTACTTCCATCTTGTATCAAGGATGTCAAATTTGTGGGGTATTGTTTCCATGACCCAAGGGATAATGTGCAGCTGGGTAAAATGCATCACATCTATGACCTGTGAGAGCTTTTATTTCCAGGAGATTCCAGTATATGGTCAGCATATGCTACTCTAAGTGCATATAGCATAGAGCCAAGGAGTGCAGTTTTTTGCACTGGAATCCTATGAGCAACTTATGACTATCACATATAGTCCAGAGACTTCAGGAAACAAGAAAGGAGATTACTAAAGCCTTTACAGTGAAGGAGTCTCTGGTGGCACTAATAGAAGTGCCTATTACATTGCAATTAGATAGATTCTAGAGCCTTTTGTTGAATGGGGTATCACTCAAGGTAGACTAATTTGCAAATAACAGCATAAAGGAACTTATGTAATATTTATAAATGATGAGTATTCTGACACTAGAACTTAAAAAGGCCTAAAACATAATGTGTTTGCTTTAACATTATGGGGGTGAGAAGGTAAAAAAATTGTTCCTTGACAGTGTAAAAGACAGAATAACACTTGGCTTGCCAAGGATCCTTTGTGAGTGTGGGATTAAGAACTAGATTTGGCCTTTGATTCCAGTTCCTGAAAACAGTCCTTGAAATTTCTTGAACAATCAAAGTTTTGGTTTTCTAAAATAGCTATAAAACTTAAAGGTGCGCAAATAAGTGGGGGATATAAATTAATCATGGTAACTAACCTCAGGAGAGGCAGAAGATTTAATCAATCATACATATTCATTGATTTAATTGATCATGACCATCAGTGAAGTCCTAATCATGAATACGTATTGTTATAAGACAATGAACTCACATTGTCCAAGCAGTTGGGCTTCCTGCGTTGGTGAGAATGTCCATGTAGAGGAGACAATGGCATATTCCTAGGGACAATGGAGGCCTGTACTGGTCTGCACCTGATGTGTCTCTTCGGTTGTATCCTTTCTGATTATAATAAATGGGTAACTATAATTACAGGTAGTCTCTCTGAGTTCTGTGAGTCATTTTACTGAATTATCAAGCACATTGAGAGCACCAAGAGCTAGGAGAGAGGACAAAATGTGGCTGATGGTCACAGAAAGGCTTTGTATGCAGAGGATGACAATACAATTCAATCAAACATGTCTATGAAATAAAGCCACAATAAAAGGACTAGACATAGAAGTTGCATGAACTTCCTGATTGACTAAAGACACTGATGTTTTTGGTAGGACAGCACATTCTTTTTGGGATGATAGCTCCACATGGGGAAGACTCCTATACTTGGACCTACATGTCACATCATTCATTATCATTTTGCTACAATAAAACTGGAACCATAAATATAAACCAAACCAAAAAAAAAAAAAAAACAAACTCACTGCTGTCAAGCCAATTCAACTCATAATGACCCCTCCTTGGATTTCTGAGGCAGTATCTCTACAGAAGTAGATTGGCCAATCTTCCTTCTGAGGAGTGGCTAGTGGATTTGAACCACCAGCCTTCTGGTTAGCAGTCAATTGACGTAGGCACTATGCCATCAGAGCTTCCACCATAAATATAGCACTTTCATTAAATTCTGTGAGCTACTTCATCAAACTACTGAACCCAAGGGAGTAGAGGGAGCCAGTATTTAAGAAATGAGGGGGGCTGAAAAGCCCTGTATTTGTAGTGAGCAAGTCAGAAGTAAGGGAGTCCCTAAGCTTGCACCTGGTATCTGCATGGGTAGTTAGAAACCCCAAATTTCTAGCCAGTACCTTAGAAATGAGAAGATCCCTTAGGATGCTCCAAGATTGCAACTGATGTCTGAAGACTTAAGTCTACTTGGAGTCTGGAGGACAGTTTCCTTCAACTTGTAAGTTCTAACTGATGACTCACAAAGGCAGAGGAAAAAGTGCTATGTCAGCAGGTGGCATCAGAATTGAAAAAAAGTAAAACAGTGAAGTAAAAAGTGGAGATTCTTATTTATGTCTATTATTATTGTCATGTGTCAGAAACAGTAGATTTAATATGTCTCTGCAGTGCAGTGAATTTCTTGGTATGGCTTTTCTAGCCTAGCCTTTTTACCTCCCACCAGATTACTGTGTCAAAATCTAAAAAACCAAACTCACTACCATTGAGTAAGATCCAACTCATAGCGACTCTTCCTTGGTTTTCTGAGACAGTATAACTATGGAAGTAGATTGCCCAACCTTCTCTCCAAGGAGTGGCTGGTGGGTTTGAACCACCAACCTTCTGGTTAGCAGTCAAATTCCTTAGGCACTACACTACCAGAGCTCCTAGATTACTGGGTGGGACCATGCAAATAAGGTGTGTACAACTCTGATGTTGGGATTGATTAGTTTTGACACTTTGCTAGGCTTAAAATGAGCCCTCATAGAAGCAGAGAGGGAATCTCACTGCCATCAAGAGAGAAGAACTGGAGGTGAAGTGGAGTAGTGGATCTTTGGACTCAAGTTTCTCCACTGGACCTCCTTGGCTGAGAGACACCCCAGCAGAGAGACAGTGGCAGTGGAACAAAGAGGTACAAGACAGAGCAGCCAGCTTACCTGGCCTACAGAGGCAGAGGCCAGGATGAGAGGCCAAGGGCCAAAGAGGAGTGTCTGAGGGCACAGCAGGGGACACTACCCTAATCCAAGAGCTGTATCCTGAGTGTGTTCCTGAACCTGAACTGTAGCCTGTTACTTCCCTAATAAACCCTATAATAATAAGTACTGTCTGTGAGTTCTGTGTGGCCGTTGCAATGAACCCAGTAGAGAAGTAGTGAGCACTGTGGGAGGGACAGTTGGTGTCAAAGTTAGTAGAAAGGCTGGAGGGTGGTGGCATGTCTGGTCTTAGAGGAATAAGTCTTTGGGCTACAGATGGTGATTTTGTCTTCCTCTTGTGAAGTTAGAGGAGGCCAGAAGATGCGACCTCCACATTCTTTTAGCAATCTCACAGAACCTCATACTAGTGCCAAGGGAGGGAGCACTCAGGCTTTTCTTCCAGCTTGTCCAGATATAGGGCAGAAGGAGAAGAAGAAGAAGAGATAACACTTAAAAGAAGTCAGCAGAAGGAAAATGGCTCTCTTTAGTAGTCCTCATGCTAATTCCCTCTAGCATCTTTGTGCCTGAAAAACTAAGTGCAGCAGTTTGAAATAGGGATTCTGGTTCTCTGAACAGCTCATTAAGTCAGAGTACATGAAACTCAGGGGAGTAGGATTAGAAAGGAGAAAGGGGCAAGGGAAAAATAACAAAAATGGGAATCTGCCCTGAGGTGTGCTGACTGGCAGGTGAGAAAGGTCACCAGAGACCTCCGTAGGGGAGCACCAACTGGCAGGCAAGAAACACCATCAGAGACTTCCCTGGGGCAGTGAAGAGAATGTATCACACCAGAGAACCTGCCGCCACTCCAAGGATCTACCTTTAGCACCTGCTTTTATCGGTAAACTTGGGACCGCTGGGTGGGAGCAGAGATTTCTCTGGCTCTGGTATGTGGAAGCCTGTGAGCAGGAGAACACTAACGCTGTAAGTGGGTGGGCCCTGGGAGGAACTCCCATCACAGATCGCAGATCAGGGCAGTTATCCTATCTCAGCTTTCTGGCATGGAGGGGCCAGTACCTACTTTTATTGGTAAACTTGGGACTGCTGGGTGTGAGGAGATATTTCTCTGGCTCTGGCACCACTGAAGCCCAAGTAGAGAGAACATTAATGCCGCAAGTGGATGGGCCCTGGGAGGAACTCCCGCAGTGGATGGTGGAGTGGAGCAGTTATCTTACGTCAGCTTTTTGACACGGAGGGGCCTCAAGAACAGAGTTTTTGCATGTGTCTGAACCTGATGGAAAGTGGAGGCCCCCTAACAATTGGAGTCCTTGCTGAATTTGAACTACAGGCCTGTGAATAACAGTACAAAGTCATCATTAGCAGCCCACTCAAAGCCCTAGAAACCGTTCCTACACCTTGGGGCCTTTCTTCATTCTCTCTTCTCTTCCCACTTCCTCTGCCTCTTTCTTGCCTCATCCAATAGAAAAACCACACTCAGCCACCATAATACCTGCCAGCTTGAATCCTTAACTCCTTTTACAAAAAATAGAGACCTGCATCTAAATTTCACACACAGTAATTCCATCATCACAAAGAAAATTGCAGAGCAACCCAGCACACTTGAATTAACAGCCAAAAAGATAAAACACATCAGCTCCAACTTTTCAAAATATTAAATCCTAAAACCAAGACAAAACAAATCAATACATAACCAACAGTTAAAGACAACCTCAAAATGTCTAGGAAACAACAGGCAACCTCAAATCAAATGGAAATACAGTACAAGGCATTAAAAGTAAAACCCCAAACAAAGGTCTCATTAAACATGGAGGAAGAGGAGACAATAGAATTATCTGAAAAGGAATTTAGAAGGTATGTTTATAGAGCTCTACAAGACCTTGAGGAAACCCCAAGCAGAAGCAAGGAGAACACAGACAGTTCCCTGGAAGAACTCAGGAAAATCATTCAAGAACAAAATAACAAGATCAATGCACAATCAGAACTCATACAAAAAAAAGCAGTTAGAAATCCAGAAGATGAATACCAGAATTACAGAATTACACAACACAGTGGAAGCACAAAAGAGTAGGATAGATTTGGCTGACGAATGCATTTCCCAATTAGAAGACAAATCCCTGGACACCAGCCTGTATGAAGAAAGATCAGAATGAAGATTTAAGAGAAATGAAGAGAGTTCCAGTAAGATGGTGGACTAGGCAGAAAGACTGCACAGACCCTCTTCAACAAAGAAAAGGGAAACAAATTAACACAGACACAGAAGATAATCCTGGACCCCTGAGCCTTGAAGGAAAGGATATAGAAGTGGACTAAACACCAACTAGCAGGAGAATTTGCATGAAAATACCAAAAAAGGAGACATATGGAGCTGTGGTCTGGCAGCAATCCTCAGCGGTCCTGATGGCACAGCACAGATAGCTTGCAGATTCCCAAGCAGTGGCAGGACTTAGGAATTAACCTAAAAATCAGCTCTGCTAGCCAGGGACTGCACAGAGGACTGCTCTTGTGGCTGGGGAATAAACGGAGAAGGTGAAGGGAAAGGTGGGCTGAGTTGTGGACTTTTGCCTGTCCGGAGGGTGCCACCATTTTGAATGTTTAAAAGCAGCTTGACTACTTTGGATATTTAAAGAGACAGTGCTCTTGCAGGTTCCTGGGGTTTAAGAATGTGTTCTGCTTTCCAGGAACCCCAAGGACACTCCAGACCTGCAAGACTGAAAAGGTACCACATTCCTCTTGTTACTCTTACACCCCACACCCACTTGGTGAATGGAGGTGTGGCCATCCCCCACTCCCACCCACTTTCTGGGCCCACAGGAACTCCATCACAGTCTGTGTGCTCAGTTGGAGCCTGGTGACCTGCCCAGTCCTCCACCAATTTTTTTTTTCTCTTTTTAAAGTTTTTTCTTTTTCACTTTCTTTTTTTCTGGTGATTAGTTTGCTTGCATTTGTCTGTTTAAAAACAATGATTTTTATTAATACTTTTGTCCTTTTTACTAATATTCTTATTCTTCCCCTCCCAGGTTCTAGTTTTCAGGATTTTTTATTTCCCTGTTCCTGGTTGAAATTTTTTTTTTTTTCAAGTTTTTTTCCCCCTTTGTTCTCATGGTTAATGCTGTTCCTTGTTTTTCTTTTTGCATTTTCCCTATTTTTTTCCTGCATTATTATTCTTCTCTACCTTTCTTCTCTTAGTACCCAATCCCCACATATTGCAGGTTTTCTTGTTCTTTCTTCTTCTTTTTCCCTTTTTTCTTTTTTTGGTTGCTGTTCATGTGTGAATACATGGTGTGTTTTTTGTGCATGTGCTTTTAGTTTTTTGATGGTTATTCAATTGCAATTTGTGTCTAACTGAGTGGGAGACAGCAACTGTCTCCATAAGACACAACTGCACCCACAGCTCCTGCAACTTTACTTACTGAGTGAGAGCCACTACCACCTTCTCCACCAATGGGCCAATGATAAAAAACCACCAAGAAGACCCTGAATCACCCTTGGCTGCTCTTCACAAACAGTTAACAGAGATCTAAACACAACAATGCCACAATGCCTCGAAGACAACAGACCATCACAGTCCACACAAAAAAGCAGGATAAAGTGGTAGAAACAAGG
>NW_006921955.1:204780-206206 GCF_000298275.1 Orycteropus afer afer | reverse complement strand
AAAAAAAAAAGAGAGAGAGAGAGAGAAATGAAGAGAACTTAAGAGTTATATGGGACAACATGAAAAGAAACAACATATACCTCATTGGAATTCCAAAAGAAGAAGAGGTTAAAAAAAAAATCAAGAAAATTGTGGAAGACCTACTAACAGAAAATTTTCCCCATATCATGAAGGAAGAAAAGATTTTGTCCAAGAAGCTTATAGATTCCCATGCAGGATAGATCCTAAGAGAAAAACACTGAGGCATATTATAATCAGACTCTCCAAAACCAAAGACAAAGAAAAAATTTTGCAAGCTGCCTGGGACAAAAGAAATATTACTTCTAATAATCAAACAGGTAGGCTGAGCTCCAATTACTCAGCAGAAACCATGCAGGCAAGAAGGCAATGGGAGGCATAAATAAAGCACTGAAGGAAAAGAACTTCCAACCAAGAATCCTATATCCAGCCAAATTATCCATCAAATATGAGGGCGAAATCAAGGCATTCTCAAACAGAAATTAAGGGATTTTGTGAAAATCAGAACAAATCTACAAGAAATGCTTAAGGAAGTACTTCTAATAGAGAACCCACAACAGAGATCAACAAAATCAGGATACATGACACCAAATCAGAAATAGAAACTCAAAATTAGACCATAAAACACTGTACACTAAAAAATCCAGGAAGCCACTCTGCATACGACAACAGCAATTAACCAAATAGAGGGAATAAAACTTTTAGTTACAAACTTCCAAATGGAGAGGAAAACAGGACAATGTCTTCATAGAAAAGACTGTTCGAAAAATGTAGAGACAAGAACTCACTCCAAGGTAACCACAGAGAAAATTAACAATCCCCCTGAGAAAATCCAGAAGGAAGGAAAATATATGGGTTTAATAAGCACAAAACCAACAATAAAGAAGAAAAGAGAGGAAGCACTTGGTAACAAATCAAATTCAGCACAGAAAAGTATATGGACCAAGGAAACACCAACAACATGACAAAAAAACACAATAGAATGATAGCAATTAATTCATACCTATCACAAATTACACTCCATGTGAACAGACTAAAAGCACCAACCAAGAGAAAGAGAGTGGCAGACTGGATAAGAAAAGAAGACCCATCAATATGCTGCCTATAAGAGACCCATCTTAGACACAAAGATGAAAAAAAATTAAGAGTTAAGGCATAGGAAAAAATATACCAAGCCAACGGTAATCAGAAAAAAAGAGCAGGAGAGAGTTCTGGCAAGATGGCAGACTAGGCAGAAAGACTGCACAGACCCTCTTCAAAAAAGAAAAGGGAAACACAGACACAGAAGATAACATAGACACAGAAGACAATTTTGGACTCCTAAGCCTTGAAGGGAAGGATATAGAAGTGGACTAAACCCCAACTAGCAGAAGAATTTGCATGAAAATACCAAAAAAGGAGACATACG
>NW_006921955.1:202429-204680 GCF_000298275.1 Orycteropus afer afer | reverse complement strand
GGAAGAACATCCCATGCTCATGGATAGGAAGATTGAACATTGTGAAAATGTCAATTCTACCCAAAGCAATCTATACATTCAATGCAATCCCCATTCAGATCCCATCAACATTCTTTAGGGATATTGCAAAACCAATCACTAACTGTATATGGAAAGGAAAGAGACCTCGGATAAGCAAAGCACTATTGAAGAAGAAAAAGTAGGAAGTCTCACATTGCCAGATCTCAAAACCTACTATATAGCCACAGTAGTCAAAACTGCCTGGTATTGGTTTAATGACAGATACATAGACTAATGGAATGGAATTGAGAACCCAGAAATAGATCCATTGACTTATAGTCAGCTGATCTTTGACAAACCCCAAAATCCATTAAATGGGGACAAGAATGTTTGTTTAATAAATGATGCTGGCAAAACTGGAGATCCATTTGCAGAAAAATGAATCATGATCTGTACCTCACACCATACACAAAAACAAACTCCAGATGTATCAAAGACTGAGATGTGAAAGCTCAAACTATACAGTTCCTCAAGGAAAATCTAGGGGCAAATTTAACGGCCCTAATATATGGCATAAATAGAGTATCAAGCATAATTCAAAATGTACAAACAGCAGAAGAGAAACCAGAAGATTGGGATCTTCTGAAAATTAAATTTTTATGTGCTTCCAAAGACTTCTCCAAAAGAGTCAAAAGTAAATCTACAGATTGGGAAAAACATTTGGTAATAAAATATCTGACAAGGGACTTATCTCTAGAATTTATAGAAAACCCTAACACCTCAATAACAAAAAGACAAACAATCAAATTAAAAAATGGGCACAAGATATGAATAGACATTTCACCAAGGAGGATATCCAAGCGGCCAACAAACATATGAAGAAATGCTCACGATCATTAGCTATTAGAGAGATGCAAATCAAAACAACAATGAGATAACATGTTGCTCCAGCAGTAGTAGCAAAGTTCAACAAGACAGAAAATAACAAATGTTGGCGAGGTTGTGGAGAGATTGGGACTGTCATACACTGCTGGTGGGACTGTAAAATGGTACAACCATTGTGGAAAGCAGTATGGAAATTCCTTCAAAAGTTGGAATTAAAAATACCATTTGACCCAGCCATTCCATTACTAGGTATATACCCTAATGAAGTGAGAGCCATGACAAGAAAAAATATATGCACATCCATGTTCATTGCAATACTATTTACAATAACCAAAAGATGGAAACAACCTCGGTGTCCATCAACCGAGGAAACTATGGTACATATACACAATGGAATACTATGCAATGCTAAAGAATAATGTAGAATCTGCAAAACAGTGCATAACGTGGATGAACTTGGAGGACATTATGCTGAGTGAAATAAGTCAGTCACAAAAGGAAAAATATTGTATTAGTCCATTATTGGAAAAGTTAAGGAAAAGTTTATCTATAGAAGGAAATTTTCTTTGTTGGTTACCAGGGGTGGGAGGGGAGGGGAGGGAAGGGGAGATAGACAGAGATAAGTATTGATTCAGGTGAAAAGAAGGGCAATGTACCAAATGTGAGTGACCAATATGGCAGCAATGAGGATTGGAAAGACATAGAGAGGTATATGGGAGGTAAAGACAACAAATATGAACTCTTTTGTACATACAGTACTGAGTTGCCAGTGAATGCAAACATGGGTATATGGTTGGATAGATGGGTGGACAGGCTGAATGATTAGGTATATCTATTAAATGGGGAGTGTATCCAAGATCATATATAGGGTTGGCAGACAATGGTCCTATGAGTTTATGTGAATGATCAGAACCCCCAAGTGTATAGTAGAGCTGACAAGGGGCAAGGATGTGGTCACAGCCAGCTACCCAGAGGGACCGAGTAGTTGAACCTGCAGGCTTGGGACCATAGTTGCAGGGTACATCAAGCTCAATTGGCATAACACACTATACAAAATATTGTTTCACCTCCTACTATGGTGAGTAGCGACTGGGATCTTAAAAGCTAGCAAGCTGCCATCTAGATGCAACAATGGGTCTCTCCTCATCCAGAGGAAAGAAGAATGAAGAAAACCAAAATTCATGGAAACAACTAGTCCTAGCAACTGGTACACCATCCGATCTGCAGCCTATACAACTATGAGACCAGAAGAACTAGATGGTGCCTGTCTACCACTGTCATCCACTTGGAAGGGGATCTATGTAGGAGATCATTGATAGAGAGGGAGAACAATGTGTAACAAAACTCAAAATCAGTTGGGAAAAAA
>NW_006921955.1:198837-202254 GCF_000298275.1 Orycteropus afer afer | reverse complement strand
AGTTGAACATTTACCTCATGCAGATACACTCCCTGAAGAGAACAATCATGAGAAAGAAGGGCTGCTTATGCATAGAGAGACAGCTCAGGGGGCAGCAGTGCATGGAGGGATGGACACAGGGAAGAGGTAACTATGGGGAGGAAGTGGGAGGGGAGCTGTTGCATTGTGGTAAACTGTGGCCAATGCCATGAGACAAAGTATATGTGAACTGCTGTAAGGAAAGTGAATTTTCTCTGTAAACCTTCACCCAAATCACAATTAAAAAAATAAAAAAATTAGAGGCAATGTGGAAACCTAAGAGAGTAATTGCTGCCTCCACTTGTTTGTAACTGTGAGTCTGGAAACCAGGAGGACAGGATTTAGAATGGGCAGGACCAGCACTCTTTCATGTTATGACCTGAAGCCTGGACAAAGATAGAAATTTGCTGTCAACCATAGCTAGGAAGCTCCACTCCCTGTTGGGTCACCTCACCTGGTATTGCACCAAAACTCCCTAGCATGGACAAGAAGAATGCCACCAAACAAGGTGTGGGCAGAACCTGCCACCACAGAAAGTAAACCCCAATAGGGACTGTGTCATGGCACATTAGCATATTAGTTTTGATTTCCCATGAACCATGTGGAAAAACTGAAAACACTTTTTGTCTCCCCACCCATCACACTTCGCCTGGGACCTCACTCTCAGTTCCAGGATCGTAGTTTTTCAAAACAGTACCAGAGAATTTAATTTGAGCTATTTTGATTTGCACTGGAATTAAAATCCAGCTACTCAAGATATGAAGCTTATGTTAATGGTGGAGGAACAACCCAGAAAAGGAGGGTGAGAATGGTTGCACAACTTGAAGAATGTTATCAATGTCACAGAATTATACATGTAGAAATTGCTGATCTGATGCATGTTCTGCTGTATATATTCTTATCCAGAACAAAAAACAAATAAATTACTTTTTAAAATTAAGTTTTTCAATGTAAAGCGTACATGAGATCGTTCTGGATTATTTCTTATAACTGCACGTGAATCCACAATTACCTCAAAATAAAAAGGTAAAAAATAAACAAATCAGCTATTCAGAATTTACTGTGATGAGAAGTAACACATAACCAAAGAGAAAAAGAAAACCAAGCCCCATGTGGAAAATCAACTTTTCATTTTTAAAATTTTAATCAGTTTCTTTAATCAAGATAACATACTGTGCCTATTGAATGTCCTGGAACAGAAACTGACACCTGTTACTTTCTTCTACTTCCCTTGGCCAATCTAAAAATATCCTTTACAGCAACTACAGAGAGTATCTCTGTAAAGAGTATAGCAACTGCTGGTAAGAGTGTCTTTTTCCAGGGAGGAGAGGGGGACTGGGGCCAAGAGGAGAGATCCAGAGACACTTCTCATAATAAATTCTTTTGGATTTTTGAATTAAAACAAAAAAGGGGCAGGAGTGGAAATATTAATTTCTGATAAAATAGACTTTAAGGTGAAAAACAACGTAAGAGACAAAGAAGGGCATTATATGATGCAGAAAGGGTCAATTGACCAAGAAGACATTATAATAATAAATATTTATGCACACAACGAAAGTGTTCCAAAATACATGAAGCAAATATTAATTGAATTAAAAGGGACAATAGACATCTCTACAATAGTAGTAGGAGACTTTCACACACCACTTTCTAGGAGGGACAGATCAACCAGAAAAAAACTCAGCAAAGATATAAAAGAACTCAACAACACAATCCACCAACTTGACCTCATAGACAAACACAGAGCATTCCACTCAACAAAAGCACAATTCACATTCTTCTCCAGTGCACATGGATCCTTTTCCAGAATAGATCATATGTTAGGACATAAAACTAGCCTCAATAAATTCAAAAACATTGAAATACTACAAAGCATCTTCTTTGACCGCAATGCTATAAAATTAGAAATTAATAATAGGAAGATCAAGGAAAAAACACCAAACGTGGAAGCTGAAAAATTCACTGCTCAAAAATTAATGGGCAATAGAACAAATAAAAAGTGAAATAAAAAAAAAAATCCAAGAAACAAACAAAAATGAAAATACATCATATCAAAACCTATGGGACACAGCAAAAGCAGTACTCAGAGGTCATTTTATAGGAATAAATGCATACATCAAAAAAGAGGAAAGAAACAAAATCAACACTCTAACTCAACAACTCCAACAACTAGAAAAAGAATAACAAAAGAATCCTACACTATCTGTTGTTATTGTTACATGCTCTCAATTCGGATCCAACTCATAGCGGCGACTCCTTGGGTTTTCGAGGTGGTATTGCTACAGAAGTAGATTGCCCACCTGCCTTCTGAGGAGTGGTTGGTGGGTTTGAAATGCCAGCCTTCTGGTTAGCAGTCAAGTGCCTTAGGCACTATGCTACCAGAGCTCCTATCTAGAAGTAAGGAAATAACAAAGATCAGAGCATAAATAAATGAAACAGAAAACAAAACAAAACAAAAAAATAGAGAAAATCAACTAAACAAAAAGCTGGTTCTCCATAAAGATTAACAAAGTCAAGAAACCACTGGCAAATCTAACAAAAGAAAAGAGAGAAGATGCAAATACAAGAATAGTAAATGAAAAGGGTGTAATCACAACAGAAGCAACTGAAATAAAAAAGATACTGATAGAATATTATGAAAAAAAGTACTCTAACAGATTTGAGAACTTGGAAGAGATGGACAAGTTTCTAGAATCACAAGATCTACCTAAACTTTCCCACTCAGAGACAATACTTGAACAGACCTATAGCAAACGAAGAAATTGAATGCTGTTGTTAGGTGTCGTCAAGTTGTTCCCGACTCATAGTGACCCCATGCACAGCAAAACAAAACACTGCCCGATCCAGCACCAACTCCACGATCCTTGCTATACTTGACCCCTTTGTCGCAGCCACCATGTCAATCCATCTCGTCGAAGGCTTTCCCCTTTTTTGTCGACCCTCCACCTTACCAAGCATGACATCCTTCTCCAGGGAATGGCCCCCTCTGACAACATGACCAAAGTAGGTGAGATGAAGTCTGGCCATTCTCGCTTCTAAGGAGCATCTTGGCTGCACTTCCTCCAGAACAGATCTGTTAGTTCTTTTAGCAATCCATGGTACTTCCAGCATTCTTCGTCAGCACCACAACTCAATATCACCAACTCTTTTTTGGTCTTCCTTATTCATTGTCCAGCTCTCACATGCATACAAGGAGATTGGAAATATCATGGCCTGTGTCAGGCACACCTTAGTCCTCAAGGAGACATCCTTGCTCCTCAGAACTTGAAAGAGTTCTTTTGCAGCTGGCCTGCCCAGTGCTAAACGTCATCTAATGTCCTGACTGCTGCTTCCATTGGCCTCGATTGTAGAACCAAGCAATGTGAATTCTTTGACAACCTCAATCTTTTCTCCATTTAT
>NW_006921955.1:197111-198286 GCF_000298275.1 Orycteropus afer afer | reverse complement strand
TGAGATATTATGATATTGTTTGATAATTTCCACATTCTGTGGGATCACCTTTCTTTGGAATGGGTACAAATATGGATCTCTTCCAGTCAATTGGCCAGGTAGCTGCCTTCCAAATGTCTTAGCATAACTGCGTGAGTGCCTCCACTGGGGCATCCATTTGTTGAAATATCTCAATGGGTGTTTCATCAATTCCTGGAGTCTTGTTTCTCGTCAATTCCTTCACTGCAGTTTCGACTTCCTCCTTCAGTACCATTGATTCTAGGTCATATGCCACCTCCTGAAATGGATGAAGTTCGACCAGGTTTCTTTGGTACAGTGACTCTATGTATTCCTTCCATCTTTTTTTGATGTTTCCTGCATCATTAAATATTTTGCCCATAGAATCTTTCAATATTGCAACTCAAGGCTTAAATTTTTTCCTCAATTCTTTCAGCTTGAGAAATGCTGAGTGTTGGTTTTCTAACTCCAGGTCTTTGCACATTTCATTATAGTAATTGGCTTTGTCTTCTTGAGCTGCTCTTTAAAATCTTTGGTTCAATTCTTTTATCTTGTCATTTCTTCCATTTGCTTTAGCTACTCTCTGCTCAAGTTTCAGAGTCTCTTCTGTTACCCATTTTGGTCTTCTCTTCTTTTGTTGTCTTTTTAGTGAGCTTTTGCTTTCTTCATGGATGATGCTCTTGATGTCATCTCACAATTCTTCTGGGTTTTGGTCACTGGTGTTCAATGCATCAAATCTATTCTTTAGATGTTCTCTAAATTCAGGAGGGATTTATTCAAGATCATATTTTGGCTCTTGTGGATTTGTTTTAATTGCCTTTAACTTCAAGTTGAACTTGCATATGAGCAGTTGATAGTCTGTTCCACAATCAGCTCCTAGCCTGGTTTTGGCTGAAGATATTGAGCTTTTCCATTGCCTCCTGCCACAGATGTAGTCAGTCTGATTCCTGTGTGTTTCATTTGGTGAAGTCCACGTGTAGAGCCACTGTTTGTGTTGTTGAAGAAGGTGTTTGCAATGAATAAGTCATTGGTCTTGCAAAATTCTACAATGTGAGTTCCAGCATTATTTCTTTCACTTAGGCCAAGTTTTCCAACTACCAGTGATTCTTCTTTGTTTCCAACTTTTGCATTCCAGTCACCAGTGATAATTAACACACACTGATTGCATGTTTGGTCAA
>NW_006921955.1:193693-195166 GCF_000298275.1 Orycteropus afer afer | reverse complement strand
TTAAAAATAATAATAAAAAGAGATTGGATTAGTAAAAAAAAACTTCCTACAAAGAAAAATCCTGGCCCTGATGGCTTCACTGGAGAATTTTACCAAATATTCAGGGAAGAATTGACACTTATACTACTCAAGTTATTCCAGAACATAGAAAAAGATGGAATACTTCCAAACTCATTTTAGGGAGCAAGCAGAACCCTAATACCCAAACCAGGGAAAGACACCACTAAAAAGGATAACCACAGACCAATACCCGCATGGACACAGATGCAAAAATCTTCAACAAAATCCTAGCCAACAGAATCTAACAACATATCAAAAAAATAATACATCCTGACCAAGTGGGATTCATACAAGTTAATGGAAGGGAAGCTCAACATCAGAAAAACAATGTAATCCACCACATAAACAAAAGAAAAGAAATATATGATTATATCAATCAATGTAGAAAAGGCATTTGATAAAATCCAACACCCATTCCTGTTCAGAACTTGCAGCAACATAAGGATAGAAGGGAAATTCATCAACATAACAAAAGGCATATATGCAAAACCAACGGCCGACATCATTAATGGAGAAAGACTCTAGGCATTCCCCTTATGAACAGGAACCAGACAAGTATGCCCTCTATCACCACTTCTATTTAACATTGTATTGGAAGTCCTAGCCAGGGCAATAAGGCAAGAAAGAGAAATAACAGGCATCCAAATTGGCAAAGAGGAAGTAAAAATATCTCTATTTGTGGACAATATGATGCTGTGCATAGAAAACCTAAGAGACCCAACAAAAAAATTAGTGGAACTAATAGAGAGTTTCAAGATCAACATACAAAAATCAGTTGGCTTCCTCTACACCAACAAAGAGTCCTCTGATAAATAAAGGAAACAATACCATTTACAATAGCTACTAAAAAGATATAATATCTAAGAATAAATCATACCAGAGACACAAAAGACACAAGAGATGCAAAGAAAACTATAAAACATTACAACAAGAGACAATAAGTGCACTACATAAATGGAAAAATCTACCATGATCATGGATAGGTAGACTGATATTGTGAAAATGTCAGTAGTACCTAACGTTATCTACACATTTAATGCAATCATGATCCAGATAAGAACAAAATTTTTTAAGGACATGGAAAAATCAATTACTAACTTCAAACAGAAAGGAAAGAGACACGGAGAAGCAGAGCACTTTTGAAGAAGAAGAATAAAATGGAAGGTCTTACACTCCCGGACCTTAAAACCTACTATACAGCCACAGTAGTCAAAACAGCATGGTATTTGTATAATGATAGATAGACCAATGCAACAGAATTGAAAGTCCAGGTATATATAGATCCACCCATCTACAGACAGATGAACTTTTTTGTTTTTGTGATTTGGGTGAAGATTTACAGAGCAAATTCATTTTCCATACAGTTCACATATACTTTGTCTCATGTCATTGACCACAGTTTACCACAATGCA
>NW_006921955.1:178163-189233 GCF_000298275.1 Orycteropus afer afer | reverse complement strand
GCCACTATGCTACCAGAGCTCCCCTTTAACAAATAGTGCTGGCAAAACTGATATCCACTTGCAGAAAAATGAAACAAGACCCATACTTCACCCCATACACAAAAACAAACTCTAGCTGGATAAAATACTTAAATGTAAAACCCCAAACTATAAAATTTATCAAAGATAAAATAGGTGAAAAACCGGGGGCCCTAATTTATGGCATAAATAGAGCATCACGCATAACCCAGAATGCACAAGAGAGAGAAGAGATGCTAGATGACTGGGACCTTTTAAAAATTATGTTCTTATGCACTTGAAAAGACTTTGTACAAAAGGTAAAAAGAGAATCGACAGATTGGGAGAAAGCATTTGCCTATGACATATCTGATAAAGGACTTATCTCCAAAATCTATGGAAAACTGCAACACCTCAACACCAAAAAGACAAACAACCCAATTCATAAATGGGCAAAAGCCCTAAACAGACACTTCACCAAAGATGATATATTGGCGGCCAACAAACACATGAGAAATTGCTCATGATCATTAGTCATCAGAGAGAAGCAAATTAAAACAACGAGGCATCATCTTACCACAGCAATAATAACAAAGTTCAACAGGACAGAAAATAACAAATGCTGGCAAGGTTGTGGAGAGATTGGAATTCTTGTGCACTGCTGGTGGGATTGTAAAATGGGTACAACCATTGTGGAAAACAGTATGGCGTTTCCTTAAAAAACTGAAAATAGAAGTACCATTTGACCCAGCAATTCCATTACTAGGAATATATCCTAAAGAGGTGAGAGACAGTGCACAAACTGACATGTACACCTATGTTCATTGCAGCACAATTCATTATAGCAAAGAGATGGAAACCCCTAAATGCCCATCAATGGATGAGTGGATAACCAAATTATGGTATATGCATAACAATAGAATACTATGCTACATTAAAGAACAATGAGGAATATGTGAATCATTTCACAATGTGGATGAGCCTGTAGGACATTATGCTGAGTGAAATAAGTCAATTGCAGAAGGACAAGTACTGTATGAGCTCATTACCGTAAAAAGACAAAGAAGGGTTTGCTTGGGAAAGGGAACTCACTTTGTAGGTGACCGGGATGGGGAGGGAAAGGGAGGGATTAATTTTGGGTAGTTGGGGCCCACAAGCTGACATAGGTAAGGATAGAGATGTATGGAAAGAATCTGTGACCACCATGATAACATTAGGAAAAGGGATGGCACCAAATTGTGCACACAGGAGACAGACAACAGATGCTAATACTAACCAGTGTGCCCACAATACTGCATTACCATTAACACCAAACACCAGGCTACAGATAAACACATAAACATCTGAGAGGATCAGATGGGGGTAAGTGAACAGGAGTATACTCTAGACCAAGGATAGATTCAGCAGAGGCTAATATTGCACAGATACCAGTGATACAAAATACCTGCAATCCTTACAGAAACAATAGAAGACAGACACAGAGTAATCCCTCACAGACACCCAGATACTGTGGAAGAGAGATCCAATGGATCTACCATCTCAGGACCATAGTACTGGGGGACACCAGACTCAATTGGCACAACAAAATACATAAAAATCTTGTTCCTTATCCTACATTGGTGAGTAGTGACTGGGGTCTTAAAAGCTTTCAAGTGGCCCTCTAAGATGCAGCTAATGGTCTCATATCATTGGAAGCAAAGAAGAAGAAGACCAGAAGAAACTAGATAGTACCTGGCTACCAATGCCAATCACTCAGGAAAGGATCAAATCTGGAAATCCTGGATAGAGTGGGAGGAAAGCATGGAAAAAAATAAAGAAAACTCAATAATGATCAGAATTACTGGTCAGAAGGAGTCTGGTGAGACCCCCAATACTATGGTCCTGGAATACATTCTGGGCCTCCAATAAAGCTCACTCCCAGGGGCTGGCTCTCAGCCCAAAAGTAAACAAGATGTACATGCAGACCACTCAACCCAGGGTGATGCACCCACATACTCTATGAGAATGCATCCCTTGAAGCAATGGACCATGGGACACCAGAGGACTAAAATTCACATGGAGGAAATGAAGAAGAAACAGGAGTGCATAACTATGATGGGCACAGGGGGAGGGTTACTGGGCAGGGAGGGGAGGAGACTGGGTTAGGGCTGGGGATGGTAAATGGGGAATGAAACTAAATGTACACATAAAGTTGAATGTAAAACAAACTCTAAAAATAAAAAATTAAAAAAAAAAGATGTCATCAGTCAAATGTCAAAAATGAAGTCAGATTCTATTGAAAGATATATGATGAGATTTCAAAATAATCTGTTAATAAAACACGTAAATTTAAATAATAATTAGTAATGAAAACTCATTAGGTTAGCCAAATTATTAAAAATTTGGTTACTACTAGGTATTGACAAGAATGTAGGGAAACCAATACTTTTTGTAACACTGAGAGATTATTCTTATTGTTATTGTTAGGTGCTGTTGAGTCATCTCTGACTCATAGCGACCCTATGCACAGCAGAATGAAAGACTGCCCAGTCTGTGCCAGTCTCACAATCCTTGCTACTACTGAGCCCGTTGTTGCAGCTACTGTGTCTATCTATCTTGTTCAGGGCCTTTGCCTTCTTTGTTGACCCTCCACTTACCAAGTATGACATCCTTCTCCAGGGAATGGTTCCCTCTGACAACATGACGAAAGTAGGTTGAGGGGATTAGAGAATAATATAGCCACTCTAGGAAGTAATTCATGGAGAAATTTATTGGAGCACTTGTTTGTAGTTGCTGGAGGCTAGACAAGTAAATTGTGATATATATCCACACTGTGGGATGCTAAAGAACAAATTTAGCACTAAGTCGGAGGGTGAGGGGGAAGAAACTGAAAAGTACATATAGCTCAGTATTATTTCTAAAAATTAAAAATACCAATAGTTTGTAATTGTTGTTGTTAGGTGCTGTCAAGTCATCTCTAACTTATGGTGATCCTATGCACAACAGGTCATATTTTGGCTCTTGCTGACTTGTTTTAATTGTCTGCAGCTTCAGCTTGAACTTGCATATGAACAACTGACGGTCTTTTTTACTGTGAGCTCCTGGCATTGTTTTAGCTGATGATATTGAGCTTCTCCATTGCCTCTTTCCACAGATGTAGTCGATCTGATTCCTGTGTATTCCGTCTGGCAAAGTCCACATGTATAGCTGCTGTTTATGTTGTTGAAAAAAGGTATTTACAATGAATAAGTCATTGGTCTTGCAAAATTCTATCATGTGTTCTCCATTGTTATTTCTATCACCAGGGCCATATTTTCCAATTGTTGGTGATTCTTTGTTTTCAACTTTTGTATTCCAATCACCAGTGATAATCAACACATCTTGATTGTGTTTGGTCGATTTCAGACTGCAGAAGTTGGTAAAAATCTTTGATTTCCTCATATTTGGCTTTGTTGGTTGGTACATAAATTTGAATAATAGTGGTAGTAACTTGTCTTCCTTGTAGGAGTAGGGATATTATCTATCACTGACACACTGGTATTTCAGGGTAGATCTTGAAACATTCTTTGCGATGATGAATGCTACACCATTCCTCTTCAATTTGTCATTCCTGGCATAGAAGATTATATGGTTGTCTGATTCAAAATGGCCAAAACCAGTCCATTTCAGCTCACTAATGCCTAGGATGTCAATCTTTATACATTCCATTTCATTTTTTACAACTTCCAATTTCTCTAGATTCGTACTTTGTACACTGCATGTTCTGTTTTTTAATGGATGTTTGCAGTTGTTTCTTCCCATTTTGAGTCATGCCATATCAGCCAATGGAGACCCTGAAAGCTTTACTCCTTCCACGTCATTAAGGTCAACTCTACTTTGATGAGGCAGCTCCTCCCCAGTTGTATTTTGAGTGTCTTCTGACCTGAGGGGCTCATCTTCTGGCACTATATCAGACAATGCTTCAGGGCTATTCATACAGTTTTCCATTAATATATCACAGTGTCTCACTGCTATTCCTAAGACTTTAATTGGCCAATTCTTTGAGAAGCGGATGGTCACTTCCTTCTTCAAAGTCTGTCTTAGTCTGAAGCTCTGCTGAAACCTATCCATCATGGGTGCAGCTGCAGGTATTTGAAATACTGGTGCCATACCCTACAGCCTCACAGCAACACACAAGCCACCACAGTATGACAAACTGATAGACAAGTGGTGAAATCCATGAAGAAAGCAAAAGATCATTAAAAAGACAGGAAAGAAGAAAAAGCAAAAATAGATGTCAGAATAGACTCTGAAACTTGCTCTTGAAGGGAAAGTAGCTAAAACAAATGGAAAAAATAACAAGATAAAAGAGCTGAACAGAGATTTCAAAGAGCAGCTCAAGACACTAAGTCACTTATTATAATGAAATGTGCAAGGACCTGGAGTTAGAAAACCAAAAGTAAAGAGCATGCTCAGCATTTCTTAAGCTGAAAGAACCAAAGAAAAAATTCAAGCCTCAAGTTGCAATACTGAAAGATTCTATGGGCAAAATATTGAATGATGTATGAAACATCAAAAGAATATGGAAGGAATATACAGAATCACTGTACCAAAAAGAATTGGTCAGTGTTCATCCATTTCAGAAGGTGTTATATGATTAAGAACTCATGGCATTAAAGGAAGAGGTCGAAGGTGCACTGAAGGAAGTGAGAAAAACAAGGCTCCAGGAATTGATGGAATATCATTGAGATGTTTCAAAAAATATATGCTGCGCTGGAGGCACTTACTCATCTATGACAAGAAATCTGGAAGACAGCCAGCTACCTGGCCAACTGACTGGAAGAGATCCATATTTGTTCCCATTCCAAAGAAAGATGATCCCACAGAATGTTAAAATTATCATTAAAATCACACACAAGTAAAGTCTTGCTGAAGATAATCCAAAAACAGTTGCAGCAGTTTATTGACAGGGAACGTCCAGAAATGCAAGCTGGTTTCAGAAGCAGATGTGGAATGAGGGATATCACTGGCGATGTCAGAGGGATTTTGGCTGAAAGTAAATACCAGATGTTTACTTATGCTTTATTGACTACGCAAAAGCATTCAATTGTGTGGATGATAACAAATTATGGATAACATTGAGAAGAATTGTAAGAATTGTAATTCCAGAACACTTAATTGTGCTCATAAGGAACCTGTACGTGGACCAGAAGGCTGCTGTTCAAACAGAACAAGGGGATATGGCATGGTTTAAAATCAGGAGGGGAGTTGTGTCAGAGTTGTATCCTTTGACCATTGTTGGAGACCAAGAAAAAGACCCCTAAAAGAACATGATTGCAAGGCACATGTTCTAATTACAGTTAAGAGATGCATGGTTGAATGCTTGCTTTGAGAGATGGCAAGGCCTCTCTTGTGATTGAATGTTTGCTTTAAAGGAATGGCCAGGCCTCTCCTGCGGTTGAATGAATGAATGCTTGACTTCATAACTTTGTATTCCTGGGGCGGAACATTGCCGCAGCAGAATGTTTGCTAACCTGTCTCCCTGGAATAACATCTTGCCCAAAGAATAGTACACCTTAGAAACCATTCTTTAGAATCATGCACCCTAACAATCATATTATGTTTTAGAATGATACATTTTAGTGATTATTTGCTGTTTTTTTTTAGAAATATTAACCCAACTAATCATCCATTACTTTTGATCATGGGACAAGACCTCTGAGTATGGGAAAGAGTAAACTTTTAACTTTTAGAGAATACTTGATTGTTATAAGGAAATATGTGATTGTATTGTAAAAGAATATGTGATTGTATACTTGACTGAACACTTGATTGTTTTAAAGAAATATCAATAATAATCATATAATCATATACTTATGTATAAATAAAGCAGAGCGATACATCAGGGGTTGCTCTCACAGAACATGCAGGGTGTCTGCCTGGCCCTCATTCCTTTTAAATAAAAAGAAAACCATTAATCCTTTCGTGTCACTTCATTTCGTGACCTGTGTGGTTTTGCTGGACGTAGCAGACCATACTTATTCATCTGTATGCTGAGCAAATAATACAAGAAGCTGGACTATATGAAGAAGAACATGGCATCAGGATTGGAGGAAGACTCATTAACAACCTGTGATATGCAGACAACACAACCTGGTTTGCTGAAAGTGAAGAGGACTTGAACCATTTATTGATGAAGATTAAAGACTATAGTCTGCAATATGTATTACACCTCAACATAAAGAAAATGGAAATCCTCATAATTGGACCAATATGCAGCATCATGATAAATGGAGAAAAGATTGAAGTTGTCAAAGATTTCATATTGTTTGTTTCCACAATCAACACCAATGGAAGCAGCAGTCAAGAAATCAGACAATGTATTGCATTGGGCAAATCTGATGTAAGAGATCTCTTTAAGGTGCTGATGAGCAAAGATGTCTCTCTGAAGACAAAAGTGTGCCTGACCCAAGCTATGGTGTTTTCAATTGCCTCATACACATGTGAAAGCTGGACCATGAATAAGGAAGACTGAAGAAGAGTTGATGCTTTTGAGTTGTGGTGTTGGCAAAGAATACTCAAAGTACCATGGACTGCCAGAAGAACTAACAAATCTGTCCTGGAAGAAGAGCAGCTGGAATGATCCTTGGAAGTGAGAAAGGCTAGACTTCGTCTCAACTACTTTGATCATGTTGTCAGAAGGGACCATCCCCTGGAGAAAGATATCGTGCTTGGTAAAGTGGAGGGTCAGCAAAGAAAGGGAAAACCCTCAATCTGATGGATTGACATAGTGGGTGCCACAATGGGCTCAAGTATAGCAAGTATTGTGAGGGTGACACCAGATCAGGCAGTGTTTCATTCTGTTGTATCACTGTGAGTCTGAGCTGACTCAACAGCACTTAACAACAACAACATGTACACCAAAACAAAACACTGCCCAGTCCCTTGTCCTCCTCATAATATGTGCTATGCTTGAGTCCATCATTGCAGCCCCTGTGTTAATCCATTTCAATATGGGTCTTCCCCTTTTTCACTGACTCTCTGTGTTACCAAGCACTATATCCTTCTCCAGCAACCGGTTCCTTCTGATCATATGACCAAAGTACATGAGATGAAGTCTGGCTATTCTCACTTCTAAGGAGCACGCGGGTATACTTCTTCCAAAACAGATTTGTTTGTTCTTCTGGCAGTCCATGATTTTCAGTATTCTTTGACAACACCACAATCAAAATTGTGGTCTTCCATATTCACTGTCCAGGTTTTACATGTATATAAGGCAATTGGAAATGCCATGGTAAATCTTAGTCTTCAAAGTGAAATCTTTCCTCCTCAACACTTTAAAGAGGTCTTGTGGAGCAGTGTAATATGTCATCTGATTTCCTGATTGCTGCACCCATGGGCATTGATTATGGATCCAAGTAAAATGAAATCCCTGAAAACTTCAACCTTTTCTCCATTTATCATGATATTGGTTATTGGTCCTGTTGTAAGGATTTTTATTTTCTTTATATTGAGGTGTAATCCATATTGAAAGCTGTAGTCTTTGATCTTCATCAGGAAGTGTTTCAAGTTATCTTCACTTTCAGCAAGCAAGGTTGTATCACTGGGGTTGCTAATGAATCTTCCTCTAATCCTGATGCCACATTCTTCATACAGTCCACCTTTTCAGATTATATGCACAGTATACAGATTGGATAAGAATGGTGAAAGGATACAACCATGATTCACACCTTTCCTGATTTAAAATCATTCAGTATCCCCTTGTTCTGTTTGAACAGCTGCCTCTTGGTGTATGTAAAGGCTCCTGATGAGCAAAATTAAGTATTCTAGAATTCCCATTCTTCACAATGTTATCTATAATTTGTTATGATCCACACAGCTAGAAGACTTTGCATAGTCAATGAAACACAGGGAAACATCTTTATCATATTCTTTGCTTTCAGCCAAGATCCATCTGACATCAGCAATGATATCCCTCACTCTATGCCCTCCTCTGAATCCAGCTTGATTTTCTGGCAGTTCCCTGTCAATATACTGCTGCAATCATTTTTTAGCTACCTTCAGCAAAAGTTTATTCTCATGTGATATTAATGATATTGTTCAATAATTTTCATATTCTGTGGGATCACCTTTCTTTGGAATGGATACAAATATGGATCTTGTCCAGTCAGCTGGCTAGGTAGCTTTTTCCATATTTCTTGGTATAAATGAGCGTGTGCCTCCCTTACTGCATCTGTTTGTTGAAACATCTCAGTGGGTATTTTTTCAATTCCTGGGGGCTTGTTTTTGTCTAATTCCATAAATACTCCATAAATTCCAAGATAGATAGCAAGCCATGTCATGTATAGTAGAGCACTTGCCTATCAGAATGCTAAAAATGGTATAGTGAGTGTGGATAAAGAGGAATAAAAAGAAATAAAATAAGAAGAGGCCTTAAGCACATTGATAATGATGTTGTACTACAAACTGATAGCCATCTTTTGTGCAGGAAATAAAAAACCTTTTTTTAGAATGTCAAAACAAGTAGTTAGAAAAATAAAATCAATACTGTGTTACATTAGATAAATTCAAGTAGAAGCAAATGTCAAATTCAGGAAAAATCTGCCTCCAAGTGTAGTTAATGGAACCCTCAAAGTCAACAGTTGGATGGCAGGAATAGGGAGATGAGGAATTTGGGAGACTATAGAATCAAGCTAGCTCTAGAAGACAATTTTGAAGCACTAAGTTAAAAGAAAATAAAAACAAATCCACAGGAATATGAGTCCAGTACTCTTTAAAGATGGAATATTTACAAATATCTGAATATACAAGAAAAGTATCTCAGACCTTGGTGGTGATATAAAGAATAAAATACCATAGAATGGGAGGAAAATCAAGAAAGCAGGATTCTAGATGATATAGGGTGGGAAATGACCCGGTAATTACAGCACATCTCCTTCTAAAAAAGTCAAGCAAAGAAAGAATCCATAACTGAGAATGGCATTTAGATATCTGAGGGGTCTGTATCAACTGTATTAAAGCAGTTCTAAAAGTTTAGAATGCATAAGAAAAGTTATCTTAATAGCACTTCAGTGTTATCAGCCTCTCACAGTACAACTGCAGTTCAATCACAGACTCTTTTTCTGACTTACCTAGCCAGCTCTGATTTGCGATTTCACCATCATCCAATATATATGGCTCTTCTCCTTGCTCCAAGTTAAAGATAACTTCTGGTTTGGGAATTTGTTGCCCTATTAATAGAAAATGATAAAATCATATAATGAAGAATTTCATTTAATTTTCAGAAAAGTTGAATAGGAATAGTTGTATTTATAATATCCAAAAGAGATTATTAAGAACATAGGAAAAAGCATTTCACAACCCAGATGTCCTGTATACTTTGGAAGTCCTGCATAACTCAGAAATCCCAGAGATTACAGAAATAATACTGAGTGAAAATAAAAATGCAATTACATATAGCTGTGCTTACCCACTGTGACCCAGTTGGCATAGTTTTCCAGCATCACATCCCTGTACAATTTTTTCTGAGCAACGTCCAATTGTTGCCACTCCTCCCTGGTGAAGTCTACAGTCACATCCTTGAATGACACGGATCCCTGTAAATATACATTTCTATTCAATGTGAAGGATCAAGAATAGGGGAGTGGGAACAAGATATTTCAAAACTTATTTTTAATAACTCTTTTAGACATAGCATATATAAGATTCCCTTTATAAAAAACACTTTTTATTATGATGGAGAAAGTTAATCCTATTAAAAGCATCATGTCATGCCTTTTGTGGTGCTGATAATATTCTGCTTATTTATTTATTTAAAAAATCTGTGTGCTGTTTTCACAGGAATTAGTAGTGAAAATACATATTTGTGCATTCTCTACTATGTTTGTCATATTTCAGTAAAATTTCATTTCCACACAAAGAGAAATTAAAGGAATTTGTGAAAATAGACAAACTTTACAAGAGATAGTAAAAGGAGTCCATCAAACAGACTCAACCCTACCAAAAAACAACCTGTGATTAACACACATGCCAACATAACTCAGAAAAGGATCCAGATATGTTAGTGTCAAAAGTAAAATATATTTACAAGAGTGGAAACAGGGAACAAGAGACATCAATTGTAAAAGAGGTCAACTACAAGGCAAAAAGAGGGAATAAACAGTTTAGCTACAGAACTCCCAAATTCAAAGGAAGTCAAGATGATTACTAGATAGAACAGAGTGTTCTAAACTTGGGAAGAAAATAATAATTCATGGGTAACCTCAAAGAAAATTAACAAACTATGTCATCAAAATAAAAAAACAAGGAGAGCACAAATATTTAGTAAATATTAAAACAACAGAAATTACAAAAGTGATTTTTTAAATTCATAAACAAAATGAGCTTATACAGAAAATTATATGGAACAAAGAAATGAGCAACACCACTGAAAAACACATAACAAAATTACAGCAATAAATTCATACTTGTCATTAATTACACTGAATGGAAATGGACTAAATGCACTAGTAAAAAGACAGGTGCAGAATGGATAAGAAAACATGACACATCAATATGCTGTCTATAAGAGACACACCTCAGACACAAACTATGAAATATATAAAGCAAATCACAACAAAAAAAAGAAGAGGACTGGCAATATCAATTTCTGATAAAATAGACTTTAACACAAAAATCACACAGGAGACAAGGACATTATTTAGTGATTAAAGGATCAATTGAACAAGAGGATATAACCATAATAAATACCTATGCATCAAATGATGCATAAATTTTAAAGAGAAATAGACAACTCCATAGTCATAGTTTAATACACCACTTTTAATGAAGTATAGAACAACTAGTAAACAATCAACAAAGTCCTAGAAGAACTAAATGATATAATCAACCAACTTGACCTTATAGACATATGCAGAGCACTCCATCCAACAACAGCAAAATATACATTATTTCTCAGTGCACATGAAACATACTGCAGAATAGATCATATGTTAAGGGAGCAGGATACAGACCCAAAACACATCCCTGAGGAAGAAACAGCATTGAAACTCTCTGATAAGGAATTCAAAAGAATTATCTTTAGGTATCTTCAAAGGATTGAGAGACAGACCAAAG